>NC_053157.1:105469429-105709429 GCF_016835505.1 Polypterus senegalus
ACTGCAATACAGGTCTAATGAGATCTGGTTTAAGAATAGCAGTTTGGACACAGAATTTGAAATTAATTGATTTGCATTTGAACAGTATGACAGAAACTCAGCTTTTGATAAGTAGATGAGTCACAGAGTCTTTCTATACTATACGAAAAGGTAAGGTAATATTACTTTTAGAGCATGCATCTGCACACTGAATATTGAGCTTCCCACATTTGGACTTTGTCCATACTATGTGCCACATGGGTTTATTCAAATATTTGCTACATTAGTTTATGTACCACTGCATGCTGATGCAGGAGCTGCAACTGAAACGATTTTTGAAACTGTATAAATATTTCAAACTCATGATTGGTGATTTCAGTTTATGTAAATTGGAATTAGATTTGCCACAGTGCCATCAGTATGTAAATATTAATACTAGAGGAGACAAACATTTCACACCTACTTATCACATTGCAGAGCAGTCCTGGGAGCATCTGAACACCCAGTTGTTGTTCATTTACTATCAAAATACAAGCCGAAACTAAAACAAGAATAAACAGCCATGCGAGAATACACAACTAGTGCAATGAAGATGTAGAAGAACCAGAGGAGTGCTTCTACTGCACATAACTGTTGCATGCTGCGTGCTGATACCCTCACAGACATTAGAGGAGGACACCTATACTATCAGTAAATATATATTCTGTAAATCTAAGATCATTAAGCAAAGAACTGTCAAAGTGTACCCAAATATTAAGCCATGGATCACTAAAGATATAATAGCACTCCTTTTGGATTAACAACATGGTCATCTGCAAAATAAGGTAGAAGAAAAGTTGAGTTTTACAACAGAGGATTAACTTGTCAATTATAGTTAAATTATGTATGGGGGTGGAATGCGGTGGTATAATGATAACACTCTGAAGCAGGTTTGAACAGGTCTGGAACAAACACAGGATTCAATTCAAAGTGTGACCTTTCCAAGCTTTTAGCAAGATCTGAAACCAGTGAATTCAGTTCCCTTAATGCACAAGTGAGCAAGATGCTTTGTAAAATGCCAGAAATATTACTGAGATGGAGATCAGAATACCTGAAATGGATAAATCCTTGCAGCAGGTAAAAACAAAAACAACAGTGGGACTAAATGTTATACCAGGTCGGCTTCTAAAGTCCGGTTTCAAGCACCTCTCTCCAGTTTTACGTTTGCTTTTTAACTGGTCTTCGAGGTGTGGAAACAGTCAAACATTACCCAATTTCCAAAGGTTTGTAGGCCAAGCAGCGACACTTGCCTCCATTCCAATGAAATACTTTAAACATTTGTTGAAAAACATTTTATTGACAGAGGCTCAGTCTTTTCAAGATAGTCATCAATTTGCTTACAATGCAAACAGAAGTGTGGAGGATGCTCTGCTAGTTATATTACATCAAATCTACACTTTATTTGATTCAGCTGATTACTATACAAGAGTACTAGTTCTGGATTTTTCTTCAGCATTTTATACCATTTGGCCTCACATACTTACTAAGGAACTGAAAAGTATTATTAATGTTAACCCATTTATTATATTTTGTATTCAGGGCTCTCTTTTAAATCATCAGAAGACAGTCAAAGTACATTCTGTCAAATACAAGGATTCTACAAGGCTGTGTTCTGTCTTCCTTACTATTTATACTGTACCCAAGTGTCCTGTGACTACTGTTCCATTATCAAATATGCTTCCATGCAGGTAGGACATATACCTGGGCAGGATGAGAGCCATTTCTTGAACCAATTGGACTGTTTGGTAAATTGGTGCAATAAAAACTATTATATTTCACTTTAAGAAGTCTGCATGTTTATCCATCATTATTCTGGGGGAGGAGGGGAGATAGTGACTTAATATAAATACTTCAGAACTACCAGAAATAATCATCTTAATTGGAACATTAATAAAAAAAATACATACTTCTAAATGTAATCGGTGCTTATTTCTTACCCGTAAATTCAGACTATCTAAAGTGGACAAGGAGCTTATGTTGACCTTTTATTGCAGTGTGATCCTGTTTGCCATCACTTTCAGTTTCATTGTCTGTTTTAGTGGTCTGACAAATCAAAATTTTAAAAAGATACAGCAGATTACCAAACATGCAGCTAAAGTTATTGGGGCTGATGTAGATGATCTGGTAAGTCTATGCTAGAGGAGAATGTTGAAAAGCTTGGAAATCATCTCAACTAATGAGGCACCAATTACATGCATAACTTGTCCTATAAATCAGGGAATACAGTCACTTTAAAGACCCAGACAAACCACTCCAGAAATTCTGTCTTTCCCAGTGCCATATTATTTTCTAGTATGGAATATTGGAGACAATAGAAATTCTAGGAGTGAAACGTTTTTCATGCTTATCATTGTTTAAGGCAAGAAAGTACTATCAGACTGTTACAAGTAGTTAGCAAATTATTTGCTTTTAAATTCTGTAAATATTTGGGAATTTCTCGTAAGACTGAACTTGTTTCAAGTTTTTTTATTTTATTTCTGTCTGTTACTGGATGCAAATGAGAAGGCAAACTGTATGTTTGCTTGTGTAAAATCAACTAAACCCTAAACTTTGTACTGAGCTGTAGCATGAGAGGACAGGTGAGGAGGAGGATAAGAATGGGAAGAATATGAAAATTCCATACAAGACAGTACATGAGGTACTATAGGATTCAAACCCAGTTCCTAGAGCTGTGAGACAGTACAGGCTGTCCCAGTGTTAAGAACACTTGACTTAAGGACATCTAATACTTGGAAACAGACTGCTATAAAGTGTATAATATTAAAAATCTGAAGAAGGTGACCCTGTAGTTAGGATATAGCAGTTTGGATAATGGATGGATGGATATTTATACTTGGGCACAGGCAGCTGTGGATGTGGTCGAATACAAATGATGCACACTTTGCTCTGTTTATAGTTCAAGTGTTCAGTGCATGGTTTCAGAATTCACCGAAAATTTTTCCTTTACCTTTACATATCAGTCTTGCAGATACAGTCATCCGCTGACTTAAGGCTTCCTTTGGGACCAGCCTTTTAGGCATATGTCAAGTTAACTGTATGCCAGTCACAAAGTGTACAGGTCATTGTAATTGAGGCTCTGTGGGTCTGGTCTGGGTCACCGGTTCACATACTGTATCTTCCAGTATGGAGTATCACAACCTGATCGAGTCTCAGTGTCGGCACAAAGGTCTTCCTATTAAGCAGTGTTCTTCTCAATCACTTAGTTGCGCTGCTGTTGAGTTGGAGGTTGCAGTCATTGGTTCACGAGTGTGTTTCAATGAGTTGCCTAAACAATTGGCAATATGTTTCCCATGACAATATATTTTCCATAAAGGAGATCCCTAATCGCGCTCTTTTCACCAAGGGAGCAGGTTACAAATGCTATTGGTGGCTTGTCAATGACTTTAACAAAAGATGTTGTGGGACCATAAAGGCTGAGAAACACTGCTGTTAAGCTAGGCAGTGTGGGTCAAATGCATAAGAATTAGCCACATGAGGCAGCATCAATCAAAACAAACCTTTAAAGTGCCCTCTGAGAGTCAGAAAACATAAGAGAGCGTGTGAAATAACGAAAGACACTGCAATATTTCATTGCTACTGCAGCCAGTTTTGGCAATTTTTTGATCATTACTACCCTATTCTTTTTCTAAGGCCCTCAACTGTAAGTACAAATCACCTTCTTGGTTGTGCCTGCACAAACTTTCATCTTTGCCCACAGTCTGAGCTATTTCTTGCTACGAATTTCTGCACACTTGGATCAGCTTGCTGTCAACTATTAAATAATTATTAGGAATGTGGCACACTTTCCTAAGAGGACAGATTATCTCATTGTTGCCACAGAAATAAACTGGAAACCACAACGGTATTAGAGCTAATCAGGTGTCCAAGTGAGCCACTTCATAGGAAAAGACAGGCTCTGCATTCAGAACTCAACCTCTTGACAACTAAAGAAACAGAACAACTCACTTTTAAATCAAGACATCATTACTATGAACTTGGAGAGAATGCTAATAAGATCTTAGCTCAACAAATCAACAAGCATGCAATCCCTGCAATCACCAACACAGACAGAGACAAAATCATTGACCATAAAAATGTAATGCACACATTTAAAGACTACTATAAGTCCTTATATTCTACTGTGTTTAAAGAAGACAAGGCACAATCTAATGCATTTCTGGATGCATTGCAGATATCACAAATGGATACTCTCAGTGGAGAGGAATTGGATAAACCTCTGGCACTATCAGAATTACTGGATGCTATAAACTCACTTCATAGTGGGAAAGCAGCAGGCCTTGATGCCTACCCTGCTGAATTTTATAAAAAAATTCTCAACTCAGCTAGCTTCCCTTTTATTAGCAACATTTACAGGCAATAAAATTATAACCTCAGACTTTTCGCCAAGCATTAATTTTTCCGAAACAAAATAAGGACTTACTGTATTATAACGTGCATCATACAGACCAATTTCACTTCTGAATAACAATGTTAAGATACTCTCCAAAGTCCTAGCTAGAAGGATTGAGAAAGTGCTGCCTTCAGTAATACCACAAGACCAAACTGGATTTATTAAAGGCAGACACTTAGCTTCCAATCTTCGACGCCTGTTTAATATAATATATTCACCCACAAACTAACACCCCGGAGATAACATTATCATTGGATACAGGAAAAGCATTTGATATGGTTGAATAGAACTACCTTTTCACTACATTAAACTACACTAAACATGAATTCAGACTACTTTAAACTAGAATGTGGTACTTGACAAGGATGTCCTTTGTCACCACTGCTTTTTGCAATCGCCACTGAGCCACTGGCAATTTACTGTTGAAATGCTTATGAGATAAAGGGGATTATCAGATAAGGACTTCACAAGTAAACATAAAGCTCTTTATCAACAACATTTTGTTGTCTGTATGGAAAAACTTAAGCAAGACTTATATAGATGGTCTACCCTTCATCTCACTTTAGCAGGAAGAATTAACATTGTTAAGATGAACATCCTTCCTAAGCTTCTTTTTTAATTTCAAAACATTCCAATATACATCAATAATTTTTCAAGAAATTAGATTCAACCATAACCTCATTTATTTGGAATTCAAAACATCCACATATCCAAAGGGCAACCCTACAAAGACCTAAGGCGTAAGGTGGCATGGCTCTACCTAACTTTCAGTTTTATTACTGGGCAGCAAATATACAAGCTATTAAAAACCTCGACATGGACACAAATAGATGAACATACACAGGCATGGTCCACAATAGAAATAAAATCCTGCAGTACTTTTTTATTTTCCTTGCTTTGTACAAGTCATCGCCAATATACTAACAACCCAAATGTGCTTCACTCATTCAGAATATGGAACCAACGTAGGAAGTATTTTAAGATAGAGAAGCTTTAATCTGTGACACCTGCATGAGAACCACCTTTTACCAACCTCTAAAACGTACACAGTTTTTAATGCCTGGAAAACATTCGGGATTTAATAACTTTAACTTTTCAGCAACACATTTCTTTCACTACCTTCAAATTAGAAACTTTGTTAAACAAAACCTGCCCAATTTTCCTCACCTCCCACTTACCTCAATGCCGGAAAAAATATTGATCAGTCTTGAGGACTCAGACAGCATCTCCATAATATATAAAAACATTTTAGAGTCCCTCCCTTTCAAAGATCCAAGAGTACAGTGGGAAAAGGATCTCTCACTCAACATCTCTTAAAAGAAGTGGAAGGTAGCAATGCACAGAATTCAAAAATTATATATCGAGCACATCTGTCTTGTTTAAAATTGTCTAAAATGTTTCCAGGGCAAGATCCACCCTGCGAACGTTGCAGTCAAGTTCCAGCCTCACTGGGCCACATGTTTTGAGTGTGCACCAAATTAACATTTTTCTGGACCAAAATCTTTAAATGCCTTTCAGACAGCTTTGGTGTCACAATCCCTCCTAACCCATTAATAGCTGTGTTTGGTGTTCTTCCAGAAGAGCTTAAAGCGGAGAAGGACAAACAAACTGTAATTGTCTTTACTACACTACTGGTACGTAGACTTAACTGGAAGAATCCTAACTCTCCTATTTTAGGTCAGTGGGTAACTGATGTTATATATTATCTGAAATTGGGAAAAACAATCTAATTTTCACTTAGAGGATCTGTACTAAACTTTTTCAAAACCTGGCAGGATCTAATCAATAACATTTTAGAATAAGCATTTTTTTTACTCTATTCCTATTCATTTATTAATTTATCTATTTACCTATTTTTACTAGTTTAAAGTTTTACTCTGCTGGCCTAGCTCGGTTTCTCATGGGTGGGGGTTGATTTGTTTCAAACCTAGTTTTAAAACTTGACTTGTATGGAATGTTATTTGATTTTAATAAAATCCAAAAAAAGTAGTGTGGCACACTCCATCTGCAGTTTTACTGGCACAGGCAAATACTGTGACAATTCTAGTGGTCCTCACCCACCTAAAAAAATTCAAACCAGCACTCATGTGCAGTTAGTGACAGTCATTTTTTTTATCTCTTTTCTTTTTAGACAGTTATATTTTTTGTTAATTTTCTTACATAGTTTGTTTTGCCAAACTGACAGAAATATGCAATTAATATTTTAAGACATTGATTCCAAAAGTTGCTACATCTTATTGCCTCAAATTGTTTTTACGTATTCTTGTAAAACTCTATGCATTACGAATGTTAATCTGTAAAGTAAAGTTTGAGTATTTGCATTAAATTCAGTATTAAGTATTATTATTAAGTATTTTAGGGAAAAAAAATAGTGTGGGTTTCTTAGAAGATCCTAAACCAACACCACCACCCCCCACCCCCCATATTGAACCTCAAAATAACTCAAAAAACACAAGTATAAAATATATATTTATTACACAAACTAGTTTTGACATGGATAATTATGTAGCAGCTGCCACTAAAGGTGAGCACATGTGTTACTGAATGAAACAGACAGCCTGTGCAGTAAGCTTGGTGATAAGCAGGTTGATTGGCTGTTAAACTAAATTTAAGCATAAGGTCAACATAAATTCATTTTGAAATGTTTTCTGTAAAATTGGTAGCAAACCAGTAGCATTTTGGGCCCAGTAATTTTGGCTAATGGACATTTTTTGTTAATTTTAATTTACTTTTTAGTTTACCTTCATGTATTAATGGTCTTGTGTTCCTTAGCGTTTTCATTTTAAATTATCACTGTATATAAATAAAAAAATCCTGAAATAAGAGAAAAAGTGATGAGTAAGAAAATTCCAATCTACAATTTTATAAATATCTTGAAGGGTAAATTATTATTATTATTGAAACCTCCATCCAGTTTATGGTTGCTTGAATATTTCCAAGGGAATCACCATAACAAGATTCAGATTCTTGCTTTGCAGTGTTTTCAGTGCAGAGTGTTGTCTCAAACTTGCTGCTTAAAAAAAGTGTACTATTACTGCTGATGCAAATTGGTGTACCACTAGGTCAGTAATGGTGTAAATCAATTTTATTTCTACAATATTTGTTTGACGGGAGTCCTGTTCTTAAAATGTTAATATATTTTTAAGCTTTATATCATTTAGCTGTATGAACTATATTTTAATTTGTCGGGCATGTTAGTATATGGTGATTTTGGCCAGGCCTATGTCATCTTTCCCTTAGTGTGTACCAGGTATTATGTTAGTTTCCTAGTGAATTTGTAGAAGCCTGTCTGAATTTATATTATGCTATGGAACCAGTTGCCTCAAATAACGTGCCATAAATATTCTCTTGAAGTTTCTTTATCATCCACTATTTTCATTTAGTATTGAAGTACACCATACTGCTATGATGTTTTGATTTTTATGGAGTTTTATACTTTGTGTTTTGAAATAAATGCATTATTCACTTAGGAAATGGCACATTCTGTGTTGTACACCTTGGTGAACCACTCAAGTTACAACTGTGCTGTATACATAGATATATTTTGAAAATACTGAGTAAGGTGCTCTCATTGGATTGATGATAAACACAATACAGAGTATCATTTTGGAAAAAAATGTTAGAATAATAAAACATAATGTTTTCCACTGCAAATTAAGATGTTAAGAAATTTTATTTTACAGATCAACTTTCATAAAGTAGAGAGTTTTTACATTATTATAATGAATTTCATTCAGTTCTGTTAAATATTGGCTAAGTGCAAATTGCCATAAAGCAATTTGGCAAAGGGCATCTTTTTCTTCAAAAACACCTTTAACTTTACCTGCAGAGAGAGATTCAGAATTGCTAGAGGGTTCTCCTCTGCATAAGGCATTGGCTTTGAAATAGCCATAGGAAGCAAATCCAGAGCATATTTGGGGATATTTGCATGTCCCCATCTGATCACTGTGTGTGTATGGAGTCAATGCAGGCCACTTTAGCATGACATACAAATAGAAAGAAAAGGACTTTGAAATTGCATTTTATGCTAATGCTTAATAATTTTTTTTGACATTTGGGGCACTAATGAAGTACATTTGGGGAGAATCAGATCTCACTAAGGGAATGAGCTGTGTGACATGTATAACTAACTCAAATGCCTATTTTAAAAAAGAAATTGAGTGGTGTACAGTTTTAAGGGCTCAAAGTACTGTAAGCATCATGCTCAGTGGTGGTGAAGCTGCTGATTTACCACTTACTGTACAGCACACCTTCATCCACACATATTCTCACAAAATATTAACAGTATAGCAACAAATATGAGATTACTCGTGAAAGCAGCTAAAGTCAGTTTCCTTTTCAGACCACACACTGCATGTGATGTAAAGTGCTCATAAATTTAGAAGGTCAATGACAAAGAAGATGCTGCTTCTGCAGACTAGGAGGAGTTAGATGAAGTGCACTGTGCTTCCTTTTCTTTGCTGCCTTTTGCTTCTGATGTGAATCATTAAAATTTTTTTTGTAACTGCAATGTTTTAATTACTTTGCCTCCCTTTGATTTGTACTTCCTGTTAATCATTGCTTTAAAGAAAATAAAACACTCATTTCTTTTTATTTCTTAATAATTAACTAAAGCCAAAGAACAAATCAGAATTCTGTAGTATAACTGAGAGACTGTTATGACCCTTTAAGACCACAACCCTTACAAGGTACAGGCTTATGGAAAATGAAATAAGATAAGAATGAATATGACCTATTAACCTCTCATATAACATATGCTTATATGACATTTTCAAGAATTAAAATAAACATTTTGTATCACTTTTAACAGAAATAATTGATTAGACAGAGTAAATTAAAAATGTGTTTCTGGATGGACTTTTATTTATTTTTCAACTATCTTAATATAAAGAAGTATCATATTAATTTACTTTCCAGTATTAGAATAACTTTTTTGTGTTCTCTAGAAGAGACATTTATTCAGTAGTTTAGCCATGCAAAAACATGTGATTTAAACATTTTTCAAATTTGTATTTTAAAGCCCAAATTGCATGCTTCTTTAATTAGCACTTCATTAATTAGGATACTAGCTATCAAGGAGAGCATTGATCACCAATATCAAGCTGTTTGAATAACAGCCCTATTACCTTTTAAATTAGCGGTAAAATACAAAAATACTTTCTAGGAAACTGAAGAAGACTAGTGTTTGTAACCAAGGAAACTAGCAATAAAATCAGATAAATGAAGGAACAGAAAAAGGGATATTAGACAAATTGATTATTTTAGAGATTTAATATTTAATGATATTATAAAGAATGATACATTAGTTTAACTATTTATGTATACTGTTACCTAAACTAATCATTTTTGCAGTGTATCAAAATGTGTAGCTTTAACCTGTCAGACCTCCAGAGGTCCTCTGTGGAGAGAGGAGAACCTTCCAGAAGGACAACCATCTCTGCAGCAATCCACCAATCAGGCCTGTATGGTAGAGTGGCCAGACGGAAGCCACTCCTTAGTAAAAGGCACTTTGCAGGCCGCCTGGAGTTTGCCAAAAGGCACCTGAAGGACTCTCAGACCATGAGGAAAAAAAATTCTCTGGTCTGATGAGACAAAGATTGAACTCCTTGGTGTGAATGCCAGGTGTCACGTTTGGAGGAAACCAGGCACCGCTCATCACCAGGCCAATACCATCCCTTCAGTGAAGCACGGTGGTGGCAGCATCATGCTGTGGGGATGTTTTTCAGCGGCAGGAACTGGGAGACTAGTCGGGATAAAGGGAAAGATAACTGCAGCAATGTACAGAGACATCCTGGATGAAAACCTGCTCCAGAGCGCTCTTGACCTCAGACTGGGGCGACGGTTCATCTTTCAGCAGGACAAACGACCCTAAGCACACAGCCAAGATATCAAAGGAGTGGCTTCAGGACAACTCTGTGAATGTCTTTGAGTGGCCCAGCCAGAGCCCAGACTTGAATCTGATTGAACATCTCTGGAGAGATCTTAAAATGGCTGTGCACCAATGCTTCTCATCCAACCTGATGGAGCTTGAGAGGTGCTGCTACGAGGAATGGGCAAAACTGGCCAAGGATAGATATGCCAAGCTTGTGGCATCATATTCAAAAAGACTTGAGGCTGTAATTGCTGCCAAAGGTGCATCGACAAAGTATTGAGCAAAGGCTGTGAATGCTTATGTACATGTGATTTCTCAGTTTTTTTTATTTTTAATAAATTTGCAAAAACCTCAAGTAAACTTTTTTCATTTTGTCATTATGGGGTGCTGTGTGTAGAATTCTGAGGAAAAAAATTACTTTAATCCATTTTGGAATAAGGCTGTAACATAACAAAATGTGGAAAAAGTGATGCGTTGTGAATACTTTCTGGATGCACTGTATGACTGCTGTTTTATACAGACCTCCTAAACTATCAAGTGTTTTTATTACAGAACTATTTACTGTTTTAACAACTTTGTGTGCAATGTCTACTAATGTCATCCTCATGGGTGATTTTAACATACACTTTGATGTGCCAGCTGATGCACTGACAAATGATTTTAATGAAATCCTTGACTGTTTTAATTTTATTCAATATTTCAACTTTTAAACTCATAACAAGGGTCATATTTTAGATAGTTTGCTGCTCTGGTATCACACCTCACAATCTTATTCCTACTGAATTATCTCAGATCACAAAATTATCACATTTGATGTTATCTTACCTCCCAGTACATCATTTCATATTGTCAAGCATGTAAACCCAGAGACCCTTATACATTTATTGCAATCCCAGCCTTTTCTCCTTCCACTACAACACCATCAGAATTAGTAGGCCAATACAATGCTGCTCTGTCTTCTGCCTTTGATACACTAGCTCCCTTAAAAACATGGACTGTTTCATTTATTCGCAATGCTCCCTGGTTTACATAAGAACTCCATCAGCTCAAAGCCACGGGCCGACAGTTGGAGTGCCTAGCTAAAAAGACGAGTTTTGTTGTACACAAAGAAATGTGCTTAAATCGTATGTTAAAATACAAAAATGCTCACTCTGCTGCCAAAACTGTATACTATTCTAACATTATCAATACAGGAGGAAAAAATACTAGGGCTCATTTTTCTACAATGAAAAGGCTAATTACACCACCAGAAAATGTTGCTTACCATAACCTCTCAGTTAAATACTGCTGCACTTTTTTGGATTTCTTCAACTCAAAAATTGAAAAAATCCACCAGCAACTTGCACCCTCTATTTCTGCAGAAAATGACATACTCTCCACTATCACCCATATTCCCTTACCGACCACCCTGTTCTCAGATTTCAGTTTACCAGCTGAAAATAATATCTTGGAGCTTATAACAAAATCCAATTCTTCCACATGCCAATTAGATCCAATACCTAGAACCTTTGTTAAGTCCTGTCTGTCACATATTTCCCCCATGATAATTGCTATAGTTAACTCTTCCCTTACTACAAGCACAGTCCCCCTCTCACTAAAAGCAGCCTCAATTACTCCAATTCTGAAAAAACCTGGATTAGACCCAAATATCCTTAACAATTATCAGCCTATCTCAAATGTTCCTTTCATATCTAAAGTTCTCGAAAAGATAGTTGCCTCTCAACTCCAGTCCCATCTATCAAAAAATAACCGTTTTAAACAGTTTCAATCTGGGTTTCGTCCTAAACACAGCACAGAAACTGCCCTGGTCAAAATCACAAATGATCTTCTCCGGGCAGCTGACATGAGACTTTTATCAATTGTTGTGCTTCTTGATGTCAGCTTCGCATTTGTCACCATATCCCATCAGATACTGTACTTTTGAAATGACTAGCTAGTTTTGGAGCCTGTGGCCTTGTCCTCCAGTGGTTTTCTTCCTACCTCACTAATAGGAAGTAATTTGTTCAAATAAAGGGCTTTAAATCTGAGAATGCAGTCGTTACTCAGGGAGTTCCGCAGGGTTCTGTTTTGGGGCCGCTTCTTTTTCTCATTTATATCTTCCGGCACCATGGTATTAAGTTTCATTGTTACGCTGATGACACACAGCTATATCTATCCACAAAATCCACTTCTGTTTTCCCTCCAGATGCTCCTATGGCATGTCTCCAAGATATAAAGACATAGATGACTCACAATTTTCTCCAACTAAACAGCAATAAAACTGAGGTGCTCCTCATTGGCTCTAAATCTACACTTGCTAAGGTTAACCATTCATCTATTTTATTATTATAACTAGCAAAATACCCGCGCTTCGCAGCGGAGAAGTAGTGTGTTAAAGAAGCAATGAAAAAGAAAAGGAAACATTTTGAAAATAACGTAACATGATTGTCAATGTAATTGTTTTGTCACTGTTGTGAGTGATGAGTGTTGCTGTCATATATATATATATATATATATATTTACACACATACATACATACACACACATATATATATATATATATACACATACACACACACATATATAAACATATATATACATATACATACATATCTACATATATACACACACAGCTATTTCGTATCAGTGCAATACGCTGCTTGTTAAAACGGATAACTCCGCTCTTACGTGCAAGTCTGCGTGGATATTATGAACTATAGTATTTGTTCAAGTTCTATTTAAATTTTAAATAGAAGGAATTTTTATTTAGTCGACAGAAATATCTTTGGTAGGAATGGTAAAAACAGACAGGAATATTATTCGTGAATAAATCAACTCAAACCTTAAATAACTTAAAAGAACAAACATTCAAATTTCTTTACTCTTATGTAAATTTATATAAAAAATAAACTTAGATTTTAAATATCCCAAAAGATTTTGCTCTCCATAAAAATATATCCTTTCAAAATTATACAAATTCAAATATGAACATGCTGCATAACAAAACCTGGAAATATAAATAAAATGTGTTCCTTTCAGCAATAACAAATCAAATCATTAAGTTGTCTTTGCTCATATGTCATTTTAGAGCTGGACGCCTGGCATCTATTTTTGGCAACAGGTTCGTTTATGTTTGGTGTGAGGTTCTGTGTTGTGGAGATTCTCAGGATGGATTGCAGGTGCTCATCAGTGAGGCGACTCCTGTGTGCTGTTTTGTTATTCTTTATCACTGAGAAGAGCTTCTCACACAGATATGTGCTACCAAACATGCACAAGGTTCGAGCCGCATGTAGACGGACTTTTTTTGTTCTTCAAAGTCACCAAAGCGCCGTGCAAACTCAGTGCGCTCGGTTTATCAGCAAAGTGCGTTTGGGAACACCGTAGTGACGACTTGGTTTAACATTACTTGGCAACAGGGAAAGTTGCACTGGTGCATTTGTGTCTCCCATAAAAGCAACTTCACTTGAAATCACTTTGTGATTGTGCACGGGTAAAAACGTCCGCTGAAGTGTCAGATTCTTATTTAATTCTTCTGCTTTCTGTATCTTCTGCATTGCATTCAGGTCTTTCAGCCTCACTGATGAGCACCTGCTCCACAACACAGAACTCCCTGATGTTTTGTCTCATAGTGCCGTCTTAGATTAAATTCTGTAATTACAGCCACATTAGCTCCACAAATGAGACACACGGGTTCAGTAAACATATACTCAGCCTCCCATCGGTTTTAAAGGCTCTATTTTCAGAATCAACTTTTCTCTTCAGCATCGTGTGAGCTAGCCGCAATAACTTGCAGCATCATAAGCTAGACTTGATTAACGTAAGTGTTGGCAAGGCAGCTGAAGCGCTGCATTATGGGATCTGTAGTTTATTGTGTTACCAGCGCTTCATATACCCGGCTTTAATAACAATAATACAGTATATAAAATGATCTCGGGGCGGATATAATTACGCCGGGCGGATGTGGCCCGCCCTTGAGTTTGACACATATGGACTAAATAGAACTTGAAAAGATATATTTTTCAAATGTGATCGCGCAATTCAGATAGAGTTGGCGCACACTACAGCCTGCATGCCTCAATAAGTCATCCTCCCTGCTCTTACTTTTTACCGTTCATCTAATGAATACACTGAGTATGGCTTTACCAAAACAATCATTGATGGCGAATAAAGTATCCATTATTCGAGTATGTAGATCGGGATATATATATATATATATATATATATATATATATATATATATACCCGCGTATGCAGCGAGAAGTAGTGTGTTAAAAAGCTAGAAAAGAAAAGGGAACATTTTAAAAATAACGTAACATGACTGTCAATATACAGTATTTGTTTTGTGAGTGTTACTGAGTGTTGCTGTCATCAAGGATTTGATTATCATTATTTCTTTCAATCAGGTTCGTATTTGTAGGATGTGTTGTGTTCAAGTTACATTCCGTGTTTGTCAATCGTTGTAAAGATGACAGGTTTCATTCATCGATTCGTTTCTTACTGCATCAATAAACAGCTCGTCTTCTTCTTTATCTGAGACCTGACACACTGCATGCACGGGTTTTTTACACTGTCTTCCTTTAGCGGGACATTGACTTTTTCCACGTGTGCTTTGTTTCCGCAGTAGTTGGATTTATGAATATGCTTGTATGTATCAACGCTTCATATTTTTGCTGCCTTTTCAATTGTGTAATTCGGTTTTGTTCAGCTCTTTGGAACTGTTGCTTTTATCTGTGCACTGCGTCAGTTCACGTGAGCCACTCGGTGTACATGCATCGAAGGTTCCCAGCTGTGCTGGTGCCATCTCGTGCTATGTCCATGGCTGTATTTAATGTTACCTTAGTCCTGGCACTTAAAACTTTCTCTCGCAGTTTCGCTGAGTTTGTGTCAAACACCACCCTGACCATCTCATCTTCCTCTCCATAAGCACAGTCCTTCACCCGTGAATATTTAGTGGCAGTTTGCTATTGGATTGCCGCTGACGGACGGCCTTATATGGGCAGGCACTAAATTACAAACGCCAGCGGCAGCCTGTCTATGAACTTAATTTAAAGTGTAGGTTTACATCGTGCTTTGTTTCCGAAGTAGCAGAACTCATGAATATGGTTGTATATGTCACTCGCTTCGCTTCTTATTGTTTCGCTGCCTTCTCAATTATATAATGCATGTTTTCTTAAGCGCTTTTTTGAGGTCTTCCTGGTTTTCTATGTACTGCGTGATTACGTGGGAGGCGTGATGATGTCACACGAAACTCCGCCCCACGGCGTTGAAGCTCATCTCCATTACAGTAAATGGAGAAAAACTGCTTCCAGTTATGACCATTATGCGTAGAATTTCGATATAAAACCTGCCCAACTTTTGTAAGGAAGCTGTAAGGAATGAACCTACCAAATTTCAGCCTTCCACCCACACGGGAAGTTGGAGAATTAGTGATGAGTCGATGAGTCAGTGAGTGAGGGCTTTGCCTTTTATTAGTATAGATTATTTTTTTTTATTTTATTGTAATCATTCCATACAAATACATCAATTTTTACAAAAAATAGGATTGAAAACAAATCAACCCCCACCACTGAGAAAGAGAGCATGGCCAACGGTGTAAAACTTAAAGCTAGTAAAAATAAATAAATTGATGAGTTTAATCAGCGGATAAAGATAAATGGAGAAGAAAAAGAAATGGGAAGAGAATCTGCTTCCTCAGTGCTTTAAGAGCTTATTCTAAAATATTATTGATTAGATCCTGCCAGGTTTTGAAAAAGTTCTGCACAGATCCTATAAATGATAATTATATTTTTTCCAATTTTAAATAATACCGTATTTACTCGTGTACCACGCGCCCTCATGTAAGACACGCACCCTAATTTTTACAAAGAAAATTGGGAAAATCGTTTTGCCCCATGTACGACGCGCGTTGTGATTGTATAGGAAGCATTTAGAGAGAGAGCGCGCGAGCACAAGCAAACGAAAGAGACAGTGCGAGAGCGCGTGCGAGAGAGAGAGAGAGAGAGAGAGAGAGAGAGAGAGAGCGAGTGCGCGAGCAAGAGAGAGAGAGCGCGAGAGAGAGAGAGCGCGAGTGCACAAGCGAGCGAGAGAGAGCGCGAGTGCACAAGCGAGAGAGACAGCACGAGTGCGCGAGCAACTGAGCAAGAGAGGCAGAGAGCGCGAGTGCGTGAGTGAGCTAGCCCAAGCAGAAGAAGTAAACATTACAGAATTACATTTCCTCGTGTATGACGCACACCTGATTTTCTAATGCTAATTTTCGGGGAAAAAATGTGCGCGTGGTACACGCATAAATACGGTATATAACATCAGTTACCCACTGACTTAAAAGAGGAGAGTTAGGATTCTTCCAGTTTAGCAAGATAAGTCTGCGTGGCAATAATGTAGTAAAGGCAATCAGTTTGTTTGTCCTTCTCCATTCTATTTTAATTAACAATATTAACACAAACATCTCTTCCCAAGTTAAGAGCCTGGGCAACATTCTAGACAGCTCGAGCGTCTCTCATAGTGCTCCTCAACTCTGGAATTCTCTTCCCTTTCATATATGTTAGCTCGATTCAATAACACATTTTAAAACTGCCCTCAAATCTTATCTTTTCAAACTGGTATACCAATTGTGAATTTTGCACAGTTACTGCCTGTTATCTTTGTTTGTTTGCTAATTATTGCTTTGTGATTTATCATTCTCTTGTTTTTATTTTACTAATGTTGTTTAATTTTATTGTAAGGTGACCTTGAGTTCTAAGAAAGGCGCCTATTAAATAAAATGTAGTATTATTATTATTATTACATCCTGAATTTTTAACATTGGTCATTCATATATGTCGCAAAGGGAACCAGAGACTATGGAAAATATTATCTATTAAGACCTCCAAGCCAGGAACATTTGATTTGAACTCAGTCACAAAAAAATAGTCTTGACCTATAAAGACAGCAAAATTTCAATATGCTTTATAACATAACAAGATGTAAAGTTATATTATCAGTAAGAAAGCAATGCAGGTTAACCATTTTTTTCTTGTTGTAGATGTGTTTTTCCAAAGGCTTTGAAGTCTATTTTGGCAGTTCTCCAATTAAAGGCAGACTGGTCTGACTTAAAAACAAAAAAAAACTGGTCTATTGAGAACAACAACTGGTTTCTAGTTTCTATTTATTTATGTCCTTTTTTTAGTAATTTAAATATGAAAAATATATAAATTAAGTGCCTGATATATCGCCTCACTTTCACGTTTCAACTCTTTGGTATAGCATGTTTTCAGAAGAGCAGTTTAAATAATACGGATCATCTTGAAAGATTAGGTCTTCGTATTTTTTTTTATTTTAAATATGGTAAGGACACCATATCATTGGGAATTTTGATACACAAAGCAATCCACTTTGTAACTGCTACAATAAGCAAAACTAATTTTTGGATAACATGTATGCGCTAAATTTGGATGACAAAAAATTAATGATTTACACTTTTGCAGTAATAACCAATCTACACTATTATAACTTATAAAGTCAGGAGATTTTAACTGTGCATTAAACTCTGTTTTACATAGGTCATCAACAAGTGCAGCCACAATATACAAAAAAACTTATATTACATTAGGCTCTGTATTTGCTGCTTAAATGGTGACCATGTTGTTATTGCTAGCTGTTTCATCTGTTGTCCACATTGCCTCTAAATCAATGTCTCTGTTCTTGTGAACCAAGAATTTATTGTTTATGTGTACAGTTGGATTCCACAATTGAGGTAACATTGCTGGGTTGTAACCATTAATGCTGTCATGTCTGATTCAGCTTCGTAGTTTAAGGTGGACAGTTCATAGTGCTTAAATTATGAATAAAAGTCAACAAAGCAGGAGTTAAAACAATTTTTTGATTGTCCTTTGTGTTTTACTGCACTTTCAGTAATTCAAGCCTTACCCAACACCCCTCTGCAAAAGTGCAAGCAGCACAGATGGGGGAAAAAAAAAAACACTGCGACCCCCAGGGTCCAAAGTTTGAGTTCCAAAGTAGTCTACCTTGTCCTTATGATCCCAGAGAGCAACTGTGCAATATTTGGTGCAGATCAGCCAAAGGATATAGAATTGTATAAGGAACAGATAGACAAGCAGACACTATATTTTATTTATATATAGTGTGGCAGACGGCTGGGACCCATGCATGGCTGGGACGCTTCTTTGTCACTAGATCCGGGGGAGCAGCCATGGGATCCACGCTACGTCCCCCTGAACACTTGGTGGCAACCCCCCTGGGTGGCATTGGGGTCACTATCCTGGAACACTGGAGCTCATCCCTGTTGGGCTCCGTGACCACCGCCAGGGGGAGCTGCAAGGCTTCCGGAGCACATGTGGGTGATAATGCAGCCACACCCGGGTGGGCTATAAAGGGAGTCAGAGTTGTGAGGAAGCGTGATGAAGGTTACAAGAGAGGATTGGAGGCAGCAAGAAAAGACTAAGAGAAGGAAGGACTGTGAGTTTAGTGCACTGTATTTGATAAAACAGAATAAAATGTGTATGTTTTGGACATAAGATGTCTTTGTGTCTGTCTGTGTCAAGGCTGGTTCCCACAAAAGATTTCAAAAATAAAGCAAAACAACTGCCAATACTGATGTTCTGTGCAAGAGAGGACAGAGCCGACTATACTTCCTTAGAAGGCTGGCGTCATTCAACATCTGCAATAAGATGCTGCTGATGTTCTGTCAGACGGTTGTGGCGAGTGCCCTCTTCTACACAGTGGTGTGCTGTGGAGGCAGCATAAAGAAGAAGGATGCCTTATGCCTGGACAAACTGGTGAGGAAGGCAGGTTCTATTGCATGGAGCTGGACAGTTTGACATCCATGGCAGAGCGACGGGTGCTGAGCAGGCTCCTGTCAATCATGGAGAATCCATTGCATCCACTAAACAGTATCATCTCCAGACAGAGGAGCAGCTTCAGCAATAGACTGCTGTCACTGCCCCGCTCCACTGACAGACTGAGAAGATCGTTCCTCCCCCACACTATGCGATTCTTCAGTTCCACCCAATTGGTAAACGTTATTCTTTATCAGCATGCTGCTGCTGGATTAGTGAATTTCCCCTTGGGATTAATAAAGTATCTATCTATCTATCTATCTATCTAAAACAGGCAACAAAGAAATGACTGAAAAAGTATGAACAGTCTGTACATTATAATTTTTGAACTGTTTGATACCATTCCAAAAAAAAAAACTGATTGTATGCAATCTTAAGCCACAGTATTTTCATTACATGTAGTACTGATGATGTGTTATTTTTCTGCCTATTGCTACAAACTAAAGTACACAGTCTGTTTTGTATTTAGATAGATAGATAGAGTATTTTTGTGTTTTCGTAGATGAGTAGTAATTCATTTAGTTTGCTTGGCATGCAAGAGTGACAGCCAGTACATGATGCTGTAGTGCAGTGGCTCTCAAACTGTGGGGCGGGCACCCCTACGGGGGCGTGAATTAACAAAAAGGGGGGCACAAAGATGTGAAAAAAATTATACAAGAACCAAAAATATGAAAAATACATCAATTGAAATCAAAACAAATTAACTTAAACTACATTCTTGTACTAGAAAAATAAATATAGTTAGATAAATGTCGATAAAAGTTAAGTAGGTATAATAAAATATGCATCCCTGATATATCATTAATTAAAAAAGAACCAATTGGTATTAGTGGGCTCCTTTCAAAAAACGTTAGAGTAGCGATTAAAACTGTTATGAAAACTCGGGTCGCAAATACGTAAAGGTTGAGAAACGCTGCTGTAGTGTAAGGACGGCTACCTGAAGCAAGAGAGTCCTTGGTTATTTTGCGGTCTTTGTTGCCTAGTAAATATTTTAAAAAATCCACTGCAGATGTCTTTTCAGTTTCACCTTCCTCTTGATATCAACTTTCTTTGCCTTGAAAGCACGAGAATGAACTGTTTTCAGTGTTGACTCACTAGATCACTTTCCTCTGGTTTTTCTAGATCAGTTCAAAAATACAGTCTAGGGGCAGGATTATACAAATAATGTTTCATTTTTGTTTCATAATTTAGTATTTTTTATTTTGGTGAAAACTTTTTTTTTAGCCATTTTGTTGATTGTTATTTTTATGGGTGTCAGCATTTTGAGTTTCTAGTTTTAATTATCCCTCATAAGTTTTGAGGGTCTGGTTGCTTCATATGGTTACTAAGCATGTAATGGATGTGCAACGTTATGCTATAAAACATGTCTGCATGCATAAAACAGTTCAAGAAACTGTTGTGCAAGAAAGGAACAACTTAGTAAAAAGTTTTTGATTAAATTTTTTCATTACAACTGGTTTTGTGACTGAGTTAGGAAATAGCCAACTGTCTTAAAACTTGACAAACAATCGTTTGACCCTTAGTATTTTGATTGTATGTCTGCCTTTCCTTTTGTATTGCTACTAAAATCTCTTAGGTTTAGATTAGATTATCATTTTCAGTTCATCTGGACTTTTATGAAGAGAGTTTGTAATCAGTGTATAAGTTTAATATGCCACTGTGCAAATATATTTTATAAATCTGTCTTTTTCTACTCACGTGCACAGTTGACACAGAGCCAGATTTAGCACACAGGAGTTCACCATATAAGAACTGCTAGGCAAGCATTTTAAGACAAGTTAGGGACAACTGCAAAATGGGCAGTCACACTGAGGGACATTGTATACTATTTTTGTGTGTCAAAGTTGGCATGAAACTGTATCCTCTTTGCCTTGTTTGGAATGGCATGATTCACCTAAATGGGGGCCTGCACATGAAGAAAGAGTATAAAGCGTTGGAACATTGCCTGGAACATCTTTGAAGCCGAAGGATGGATGGGAGATAACATCATCTGATCCTAAAAAACCTTCCAATGCAGCAACGAAAATGGCAGACTCTACACATCGGGCCTCCACTACCGAACTGGGTTCTTGCCATGGATTCCTTCGTCTGTTATGCAGTGTGAGCCGTCATTAAAGAAAGCTGTTATTTCTCCTATGTGATTTCTTACTGCCGTATCACTAAGGGAGTGGTATCGCCTTTTAATATTATATCTATATAGATTCGGGTTATGTAATACGCCGCAATTACAAAAGAACTCATTCCAACAAGGGAGGTAACACCCCCTGCTGGATACAGTGTTCAACTATCACAGTCAACTAGAAGTCACAGTTAAAAAAAAACTTAAAAGATCAATTTAATTTTGATTTTTGCAATCTATTGGAAAGCATTAAACAAAATGTTAAAAGATGGACCTGTCTTCCTTTTACATTAACTGAGAGAATTAATATTGTTAAAATGAATAAACTTTCTTAGTTTGCACATTTGAATTTCCCCTTGGGATTAATAAAGTATCTATCTATCTATCTATCTTTTCAGAGCGACCCTATATACTGTATGTTAACAAATCCTTCTTTAAAAAGTAGACCCCATTCATTTAAAAAAACAGAAAAGGTAGCATAAGTTTTAGCAAATGCTAGGAATAGGTTATTTTAGTTAGATCCTTATATAATGAATATAAAGAAACCGTTGGCAAAGATATTCATCTCATCTTGTCTAAGATTAGCCAAAATAAATCCAGGAAAAAATGTTATATATAATATATGTTACCAAACACTGCCTTGCAAGGTCATGTTTTACAAATCCTCTACTATAGCTGTGGGTGCATAAGGAAGGATCAAGCACAGGTAAAATGCATGCTGAAAGAAATCTCTTAGTCTACAAGTTTATTTTAAAAGATTTAGTGAAAATTCAAAGCAAATAGTCCACACAAAAATACAGAAAAGATTATGCTACACACGTAAAATAAAAAGCAAAAAAAAGGAAAAAGTGTTTCTTCTGTAAACCTACATTTTCTTGTGAAACCTCTGTTATTCTATACTTAAAGATTTTTTATTTCGTATTCAGTACTTTCTAACGTATGGCACTGGAGATTTAATAGAGCATACTAACTTTCATACTATTGAGCATGTAAGGCACAGTTTCAAACTGTGTGCCCTCCATGCCTTGCACATGGTAAGGCAGGTCACTAACTGAGACTATTCTATAGTTAGAGGAGCAAGAAGTAGTTAGAATATACCAATTTAATTCAACTTGTGGGGGGTGTAAGAGCCTCCCATAGACTACACTAATATTTAGGCATACATTTAATATAGCTTAAATAAATAAATACAGCTTTAAAACAAATTTGGGAGAAATGTGCTTATCTGATAGAACTGTTTAAACTTATGAATACTCCAAACTGTCTGATGACATTAAGTAGGAAAACGCCAACTGGACAACAACTCAGTTAAGGGAAATCTATTATGATATGTTACACTATTCTGCTCGCTTTTTGTCCTTTCTTGCTCTGTTTAAAGAACCTTATTCCACCCTCTTCTCAAGGCTAAATGATGTCTTATTCTACTATTTTTTTTTCTAATTTGACAAAAATGTATTGATGTATTTTTTTTAACATAAACAAACAGGCAGCTTTTCTAAGTGATGGTGCATCGTAGAAACTAATGTATAATGGACTTTTTGTGAAGAAGTGCCAGGTTAGATGTAATTTGATTTGGAACATTAAGGCATGGTACTAGCATTGACTGAATTTGTTTGTTTTGTATCTAATTCATTGTAGTACAATTCAAAAATGTACATAAATATTTACAAATGTTAACTATATAGTGTTTATATTGTTTTAGACAATATAAGTGCACCTATTGACACTTTTTACAAGAATTTGTGAATTTTGCTGGGGTATGGTCATAACTTGTTTACTTTGAGCTTTTCAAAAATTTCCAGCACATAATTAAGTTGTTCTCAAGTATGTAGAGTGTTCTGACAACTGTGCTCCCTTATTCCTGTTTACAGTTAGGTATGGTGTCTCTCAGGGTTATTTGCTGGGATTAATTATTTTTTCACTTAATATATTGCCATAAGGAGATATAATTCATAAACATATTTGTTTTAATTGTGTGCTGGCAATACTGAGTCATATATATATAAATTATACTGATGATAACTGTCACTAATTAACTACTTTAGTGAGATAAATTAAAGGTATTTTTCAATTCAGAAAAACAGAGAACAGATGGAAAGAAAATCATTACTCATTTTAGTGGGTGGGAATTCTGCATATTCATAGGGCTTGAAATAAGCTTGACAGAACCCACATTACACACTATTTGTATTTTATATTAAGTCTGTAGTAAGGCACATTTAATGTGCAAGATGCAGTATAATGTTGAAAAATATGCTGGGACTCTGAAGTGTCCTCACGTATTGATCAGCCAACTTTCAGGATCAGCCTCTACTTATGCCATGTACTGTATATCTCTTTTAATAGAAAGCACTACTACTGTGCTATTTTAGCACCAACCTTTATGTTTACTATTGTATAGTTATGCTGACACAGATTGTATTTTAATAATTGACATTTTTTATGTCTTTCTTACTATTATAAAAAAACAGGAATCAGCACTTTCTGCTAGTATGCTAACATTCAAGCATACAGTTTTGAAAGTTATAGAAATATATAAAATACATTGAATATTAAGAATGTTTCTTTAAATGTTTACAGTGTCCTCAGGATATAATTGCCAGTGATACTTTTATATTGTTCTCTGATGATTATATCAATTAGGGTTACGGTAGGCTGTTCCTACATCTTTCTCTACTTGCGGTCCTGTCCTAGTGCTTGGTGTAATTGCAGCTTTAATCATGTTGTCGCTCCTTATTGGAGAAGTCCCACAGTGCAGTAATACCATCATTGACAGCATTGCACCTTTTTATTCTATCAAAAGGGAATTTGCCTTTTGCTCATGTTATTATATATAAGGAACTTTAAGTACAAGAGTTTACCATCTTGGGAATTGATCTTTCAAACACAAGGTTGTTGATTATGTCTCCAATTTTGACTAAATGTACAATGCTGAGCAGGCTACTTGCCTTTGCTGCTTTAAAAATAGCTTTTTTATTTGTAAACATGCAAACATCAAACATCAGTTCTTGCTTTCATTCTGGGGTACTGAGTGTTGTTTGATGAGAGGAAAAAATTCATTTAAATAATTTTAGCAAAAGGCTGCAACATAGTAAAATGTTAAAAAAAGTTAAGGGATCTGAATACTTTCTGAATGCACTGTATAACTTTGAGATGTTCACTGTAGAAAGGAGCAATGTAAAGGAAACATTTCTTGTTTGTGGCTATTAAAAATAATTATATTTCAAAGTAATATTTTTGTGATTTTATTGAAATTTATGATGCAGTTCATTTTACTTGAACTCATTAAATGAGTATGTAGTTGTAAATATGAAGTCCATTTACCCATCAGTTTTCTAAACCTATTTTGTTAAAACAGAATCAATGAAAGCTACAGTATGTCACTTATGAAAATAAGAAAGAAAACTTGTATGGAAGGGATTTAACTCAATCTCATTGGGGCATACTCTATATAAAAAAGTAAATTAGTTATATAAATTGTAGAAAAATATCTAACCTAGAGTACAAAAATTTGCTGGCACTTGAAAAAACCCAAAGGTTAACAATATATCAACAGCAACTGTAAACCTGAATATGGAAGGCCAAGTAGCATTTCCACCTTATCAGCCTCATAAACAGTACCAGTGACAGATATCATTTGACAAGTGAAATTGTGCATCTACTGAGTATCAACATAGTGGGATGCTAATGTGTTGGTATCTTCCAGTTATAATGTCTGAAACATTAATTTAAAAATGTACTAGTTTCTTTCATTAAAAGTTTAAGTATTTCAATTATTTTTACAAGTATTATTTCTTACAAAAGTAAACAGTAATGAAGAACTTCAGTGGGACCAGAAGCTACATTTTTGAAAATCTCCATAAAGATGAATCACTGAGTATAGTCTAATGTCAAAACCTTTATAGAACTACTTTCATTTTAAATGTTATAATAAAATATAAACATAATAAATAACCAGTGTTACTGATGATATATAGTATTTTTTAATTACAAAGATGGAGTAATGATACAATTGACTTGTACCAAGTTATACCTCTTGAATACTCTCCAATAAACAATGCTGGTTTTATATTATATTGAAAAAAGCATTACTTCATATGACTGGAAGTCTTATAAATATAGTTCTGCATATGTCATCAAATGTTCACAACAGGTCTGTAGATAATAATTATAATGTGACTGGCAGATATCAGCCAAATATTGTTTCCTGTAAGTACATTTTAGTTTTACATCAAATGCTAATTAATAACTATTCCTGTTTAAATTGAATTGAACATCATTTTCCCTATAAATTTACAGTGTTCTTTTCAACTTTCAAGGTTATATATATATATATATATATATATATATATATATATATATATATATATATATATATATATATATATATATATATATATATATATATATATATACAATTTTAATATACACTTTTTTGGGAGAACATAATACATTTTGTCAGCTTTATTCATATTTACGATGACCCTTAATGTTGCACTGCTGCCATGAGTTGCATATTGCAAACATTTTAAAAATTAGAATTCAACCAATAAAATTATAGTTCTCTTTGGTTTTAACCATTTTCACAAAAATCCACACTTTTTTTCTCCTTCGCAGCAGAACATTCTACAATCAAAAACATTTCCTCCTTTTAAAGATTCCATTGCTTTTTGCTACATATAGTAGCTTACTGTGTCACTACATTTCATGTACACTACATTAGGTGACTATTTTAAAATTATTATTATACTGTTTGGATAATTCAAAGCAAATGAAAAATCTTCTACAAACAATAAATTGATATTTGGTGTTTAAACTGTTTTTTTCCTTTCACAAATTGTAGCACTGTTGTCTTGCCACTTATTTAATCAGGAGTTAAGAAATCTGACGTTTTGCTCTGATGAAGATAACTTGTCTGCTTTGTTTGAAATACTCATGCATATAAAAATGGCAATTGTACATTACAGTATTACTGTGGTGGAAGATGCCGGTCAGACCTGGTAGGCCCAAACGTGTTGTGAGGGTCTGCTGGGAACGGCTGGCAGAGTCCCCAGGCAGAAGTAGCTTCAACTCCCACCTCCGGCAGAACTTCAACCACGTCCCGAGGGAGGTAGGGGACATTGAGTCTGAATGGGCCATGTTCCGTGCCTCTATTGTTGAGGCGGCTGACCGGAGCTGTGGCCACAAGGTGGTCGGTGCCTGTCGTGGCGGCAATCCCCGAACCCGTTGGTGGACACTGGCGGTGAGGGATACCGTCAAGCTTAAGAAGGAGTCCTATAGGACTTTTTTGTCCTGTGGGTCTCTGGAGGCAGCTGATAGGTACCGGCAGGCCAAGCAGAACGCGGCTTGGTTGTTGCTGAGGCAAAACTCGGGCATGGGAGGAGTTTGGAGAGGCCATGGAGAGCGACTTTGGACGGCTTCGAGGAGATTCTGGTCCACCGTCCGGCGTCTCAGGAGGGGGAAGCAGTGCAGTGTCAACACCGTATATAGTGGGGATGGTGCGCTGCTGACCTCGACTCGGGACGTTGTGGGTCGGTGGGAGGAGTACTTCGAAGACCTCCTCAATCCCACTAACATGCCTTCCAATGAGGAAGCAGAGCCTGGGGACTCTGAGGTGGGCTCTCCCATCTCTGGGACTGAAGTCACCGAGGTGGTCAAAAAACTCCTTGGTGGCAGGGCCCCGGGGTGGATGAGATACGCCGAGTTCCTTAAGGCTCTGGATGTTGTAGGACTGTCTTGGTTGACACGTCTCTGCAACATCGCATGGACATGGGGACAGTGCCTCTGGATTGGCAGACCGGGGTGGTGGTCCCCCTCTTTAAAAAGGGGGACCAGAGGGTGTGTTCCAACTATAGAGGGATCACACTCCTCAGCCTCCCTGGAAAAGTCTATTCGGGGGTTCTGGAGAGGAGGGTCCGTGGATAGTCGAACCTCGGATTCAGGAGGAACAGTGTGGTTTTAGTCCTGGTCGCGGAACAGTGGACCAGCTCTTCACCCTTAGCAGAGTCCTGGAGGGTGCATGGGAGTTTGCCCGACCGGTCTACATGTGTTTTGTGGACTTGGAAAAGGCATTCGACCGTGTCCCTCGGGAATTCTGTGGGGGGTGCTCCGGGAGTATGGGGTACCGGACCCCTGATAAGAGCTGTTGGTCTCTGTACAACCGTTGTCAGAGCTTGGTCCGCATTGCCGGCAGTAAGTCGAGCCCGTTTCCAGTGAGAGTTGGACTCCGCCAGGGCTGCCCTTTGTCACCGATTCTGTTCATAACTTTTATGGACAGAATTTCTAGGCGCAGCCAGGGTGTTGAAGGGGTCCGGTTTGGTGGACTCAGGATTGGGTCACTGCTTTTGCAGATGATGTTGTCCTGTTTGCTTCATCAGGCCGTGATCTTCAGCTCTCTGGATCGGTTCGCAGCTGAGTGTGAAGCGGCTGGGATGAGAATCAGCACCTCCAAATCCGAGAGCATGGTCCTCAGCCGGAAAAGGGTGGAGTGCCCTCTCAGGGTTGGGGGAGAGATCCTGCCCCAAGTGGAGGAGTTCAAGTATCTCGGGTCTTGTTCACGAGTGAGGGAAGAATGGAGCGTGAGATCGACAGGCGGATCGGTGCGGCATCCGCAGTGATGCGGGCTCTGCATCGGTCTGTCGTGTTGAAAAGGAGCTGAGCCGTAAGGCAAAGCTCTCAATTTACCAGTCGATCTACGCTCCTACCCTCACCTATGGTCATGAGCTATGGGTAGTGACCGAAAGAACGAGATCGCGAATACAAGCGGCTGAAATGAGTTTCCTCCGCAGGGTGTCTGGGCTTTCCCTTAAAGATAGGGTGAGAAGCTCAGTCATCCAGGAGGGGCTCAGAGTAGAGCCGCTGCTCCTCCGCATCGAGAGGAGTCAGATGAGGTGGCTCAGGCATCTGATCAGGATGCCTCCTGGACGCCTCCCTGGTGAGGTGTTCCGGGCACGTCCAACCGGGAGGAGGCCCCGGGGAAGACCCAGGACACGCTGGAGGGACTATGTCTCCCGGCTGGCCTGGGAACGCCTTGGGATTCTCCCGGAAGAGCTGGAAGAAGTGGCCGGGGAGAGGGAAGTCTGGGCCTCTCTGCTTAAGCTGCTGCCCCCGCGACCCGACCTCGGATAAGCGGAAGAGGATGGATGGATGCATGGATGGATGGAAGTATTACTGTTGTCATTTTGTTTTATATATCACACAGAAGGCCCTTCAATGGGTGTGCAAATGGCCAATTCACAAACAAAACATTCTTTGGCAGTCTGGAAAGAAGATGGCAGCCACACTGTGTTACTTGTTCTATTCATTCCTGAAATGATCTGTGTCATTCTACTTTGGCTTTTCCTTCCTTCCTCATGTGTCATTGCACACTTGTGAAGGAAGAAGGGTCCACTCAGCCAAAATACTGGTCAAAATGTTTACACTTTAAATGACTATTTCACAGTTACTTCAGACAAGGTAAAATCATGCAGGGTTGAGTTAACTTGAAAAAAAAATCTTTAGTGATGACCAGGAGTAAAGATTCTTTTCATTCATACAGATTAAGATTAAACCTATCACTGCTGGCACTGAAACAAGTAAACACTTTGCTAAGGATCTTAAAGGAAAATATAATTCATTACTATGATTAGTGTTTAACTATCTTTGTAAAAGAGGCCACACAACCTCAATCTTAGTGGACATGTCTTATGACTGGATTTCTGTCATTTTTGCATTTCATACTGCATTGAAATACACTCCTCCTCCTCCTCCTCCTCCTCCTCCTCCACCAATGCACCATGTCTTAGACATTAAAATGGCAACAAGGTTACACCAAAGATTCTTGGGTCTGAATGGTGCATATCTATAAACTGATGTGCTTGCTGGTTTTGCATGATCAGTAGCTATATACTACATGATTTATTATTTATGCACACACTCTATTTTACCTTCATCTAAACCCCACCTACAGCTAGTGTCAGAAAAGTGGACAGACAACAGTAGAAAACAGAGAAAATTATTTGATTTGCTATCTGAAAGTGCTTAAGATAACAACAGCATTAGGAGTTAAAAGATACATACAGTACAGGCCAAAGGTTTAGACACAACTTCTCATTCAATGTGTTTTCTTTATTTTCATGACCATTTACAGCACTCCATCACTCTCCATCTTGGTCAAATAGCCCTTACACAGCCTGAAGGTGTGTTTGGGGTCATTGTCCTGCTGAAAAATAAATGATCGTCCAACTAACCTGACTTCTGCACAACACAACTGCTGGTCCCAACCCCATTGATAAAGCAAGAAATTCCACTAAATAACCCTGATAAGGCACACCTGTGAAGTGAAAACCATTTCAGGTGACTACCTGTTGAAGCTCATCAGAGCAAAGGGTGGCTATTTTGAAGAAACTAGAATATAAAACATGTTTTCAATTATTTCACCTTTTTTTGTTAAGTACATAACTCCACTTGTGTTCATTCATAGTTTTGATGCCTTCAGTGAGAATCTATCAATGTAAATGGTCATGAAAATAAAGAAAACACATTGAATGAGGAGGTGTGTCCAAACTTTTGGCCTGTACTGTATTTTAGTCACAGTGTTAAATATATGAAACATCTCCAGGTTGAGGGCTAGGAGAATTGTTAGGAACATTTGCAAATGTAAAGTTTCAGAAAACAATAAAACAGCTGGTCTTGTTGATGTTGGGAGTTGGAGGGTCACAAGATTGTCCAGTCTTAAACAGCCATAATCAGGATAGGATGTAACAGGAAATGTATAAACTTTATCATTAAATGTTGTTAAAATGATCACAGTACTAGTTTAGCTGACTCAGTGTGCCTATAGCAGTATTAGGAAACTGGCATTTCACACTTGGATGTATGGCATGTTGCGAGAAACTGCAGATGTAAGGAATCCACAATCTCTTGACGCCACTGTACTAACAAAAACAGGCTTCACAAAATAATTGAGTGAGTATATTCATTTACATAACCCTTTTCCTATTTGAATCAAACTGTTATATTTCACTTAATGGAAAATTATGAAATTGGAAAGCTTATCCCAGATGATTTGTTAACTAAAAACTACATAGCCAGGCGTTTTTTTTTTTTGGAGTTTCCAGTAAAGTACTGCTAATAAAGTAAAATCCAATCTTGAAACTATTGACTAAATATGTCAAAGTTATATTGTAGATAGTTTTGTAAATTGTGTTCTGAGATTTTTCAGGTAAAGAAGACAAAAGTTTTGATGTGTTGTATGTTGATTAGCACATACAAGCAAGAACTTCACAGTACTCTGTACTCATGACAATAATGACCTATAAACCTATAGTACTCTGCAGATTCACAGCTGAAGAATAAGGAATCTGTTTTGAAAGAGTACAACATTCAAAAATGCGTCTTCTTGTTTCACTGACCTCATAAAACTCAGACAGGATTTGATAAAAAAGCAGTTATTACACCCATATTCCTTGTCTGCACATATTATGTAATACATATGCTAATGTGGAAAAATTAGTTCCTAGTCATGTTGTTATAAAAATGTATGATAAGGTATTAGATTCTGTTACTTTATGAGAAGCTGCAGTTCAGCCTTAAGTTTGTTAATTTGTATCAAACTCAAGACACTTTGTGATTCACACAGCTAAGTAATAACTTCCTAAAATTTGTTCCATGAAGAAGCTAAGTCCGTTCTTTATACATAAGAAATGCTGCTATAAAAATGTAATGAAGCAAACATATAGTTTTATATAAACCAATAAACAAAAACAAATGCTTACATAAAAAAAATTCTTAACTGAGGGCAAAAAAAATTGTATTTGCTGACAAATTAGCTTCAAAAACACATGCAGATTCTCAAAGATAGTGTTAATTTCATGAAAACCCATCAAAAAACATTTATTCATTCCCACCTTTACTATTCATGTATTTAAAATATCCTGTTTGTGTAATGTTGCAGCATAGTTTTGTTTTGTACAGTTCCTAGCACTATATTATTTCATTGTTAAAGTCTGGAAGCTTGCTGTCTTTTCATCAAATGATCTATAATAAATGGGCCCTTATTTTAGGCCTCATCCCCTCCACAGTCTGCCTATTTTACTAGGAAAAAATATTTATACAGTTAACTTGTAATCATCATAGTCAGGCTCATTTCTTTTGCAAAAAGGTGTTGACTGTGAATTAGAATTTATCTGTAAAATCAGTTCCTCCTCCCTCCTTAATTGATTTTATAAAATCTCAATATTTATGAACCACAGGGATCTTTAAGAAGCATGTAACTGTTAAAATATAGTGTTAGTTTACTAACTAAAAATCATTCCAAGACATCAAATACTGCCTGCAAATATAGGACAATGACAGCAATGCAGTTCAACAGTACAGTATTAGTCAGGAGAGCAGATACATTAAATTGATTTGTAGCATGTTTCTGTTTTCTTCAGGAAAACTACATTTTCAGAATAAATTTTATGTTTGAGATTAATATTAAAGTTGATTTTAAAGTCTGTTGGCTTGGTTTAAAAAAAATCAAGGATATACCGTAGATACTCGCCAATTAGTCAACCTCGCAGATAAGTCGAGTGTATTATTTAAGCCGAAAATTATGAAATTTGTTATGACCCGCGTATAAGTTGAGGGTAAAGCTTGACAGCCTATCAAATTCTTTGAATTTCATAATTATACCCAATGTACCTGGGCCCATACAATCAACCTTTTAATCTTTGAAGAATTTTAGTAAGCCAAAATTAAAACTGGAGTATGTAACTAGGAAACTGTGAATGGCGACAAAACTAGGGGTAGACGCTGACCTGGAAGCAGAGTTTTCCAAAGCCACCGCAATTAGCAACAACCCCTTTAGGACATCGCCCACACAAGAGGAAACTATGTCCCACCGTTTTCCACTAGTAAACTGGGAGAAAAGTGTCGAGGATGGGATTGTCGGACGCGAACGTGAGCACCATTGTAACCCTTTCGTACAGACGGCGTGGACCGAACTCCGAGAACATGCGGACTTGGTCGCTATAAAGAAGAGAGATCCGGGCATGCTTGATGCTGAAATCGCCCAACTGTTTACCTCAGACACTGAGGATGAAGAATTTGATAGATTTGTGGAAGAGGATTGAACTGAAAAAGTGAGTGTATTGTTTTGTATTTTATGTTACAACTGAGCAATGTTGAGAGTTATTGTGAATGAGTTGAATAAAGTTTGACTTATCTGTTTTGTTTCGCTGATTTATAATCTGATGCACCTTATGTATGAAAGTAGACCCATTCATTGATATTGCGCTTTAAAATCCAGTGCACCTTATGGTCCGAAATACTGTATGTTTCTGGTTACCGCCATCTACTGGCAGCTAATGGTATGTTTGTTATCCAAAACGTGCAAAAGCTAATGCTCAAATTCAAGTGCGGTATTTCACCGTTTAAAGAATTATTTAACGAAATTAGTGTTGCCCCGTGGATAAGTCGACTTTGTGTTTCTGAATTAATTTTAAGGCATACATTTTTCGACTTATACATGAGTATCTATGGTAATCATTTCATCATAAAATAGCTTTTAATTTCCATTTACCTCATATACAAATAACAATATTGAGCTGATATTAAAGGCTTTTTAGGTGCTATATTCAACCAAACAATTAATGTTCTTTTTCCACATTTTTCTGAATCAGAGTGAGCAATTGTTTTCTGACATCTGTGAGAATTTTTGCACTTGAATAGTCATGCACTTTTCAAAATAATAGTTTTAGAAAAAGCTATCAATTGAATTAATTTTACCTGCTGACTTTATACAGGTACTTTTAAGTTTAAAATCTCCAATGTTTTTACTATTTGCTCTTGCAAAAAGTCGGACCATTCATGAGTAGTTTAGTGGCTGACTTTCTTGTAATAAATACCTGAACTTATTTATACATTATATTTACTGTATTTTTAGTGTGTCCCCCTCTGCAGCATGCACAAAGATAAAGTCTGTAACCCAGCATTCTAACTACATTTTAGTTTGTTTCTGTTTCTAGATAGCTTGGTTTTGAAAGGGGGATAAGATCCTCTCAGGCTTGTTTCCTCCCTGCTGCACATTTACTGTATGTCCATGTATACTGCACATTCCGTTCTGTTTGTGCCTACAATAAAGTTAGTTTGCAGACACCTACTTGATGTGAACTACGGCCAAGTCTATTTCTTTCAGGCTCAGTTTTTTTCTTACCTGTTTATCCTAGTTAATTTATAAAAAAACAAAAACAAAAGCAAATGCATAATCCCATATCTGATATCTCATACTTAAGAAGAGAGTCCTTTCAGTGGGCATGTTTCTGTGTATAAGCTCAAGAACATTTTTTAAAATACTACATTTTTGGGATGTTTTTATCAGTGGGTGTGTGGCACTATTCTTATTGACAGCCACCAGTTTATCCAACATTTGTCTCTCTACTACTGGGTATAGAGCATCCAAGCTGTACTTCCTTCCCTCCCTAAAATTGCACCATCCTTCTGGATTAACTTGCTAACTTTGTTGAGGTCTTATGTTACTGCTCAACAGACCACACTTGCAAGCACAGACTGCTTGAATATATACAGAAATGTAGCTAATGGTGTTACTTCCTACTTTTTGATGAAATGTTCACGGAGGTATTTAGCATATTTGCTTTTTTGCGTATTACTATAAGTTCTTTCTCTCCATGCTTTTCTTAATACATTTCATTGCGTCTTACTAAAATGAAAAGAACCATTTTAGTTAATTTCTCCATTGTTAACAATAATTGTTCATAATTTTAAAAGACCATGTTGATGCTATGGCTTTATGTAACATTCTTGCTATCTTGTTTACTTCCTAAATTGTAATGCCTATTGCTTTAGTCTTAAATTTGAACAACTATTAGCTATCATGCGATTTTTTAATTTTATATGAACTTGCTTACCAGCTGTGTTCTAAAGTACAACATATAATTTACCAGTCCCTCCAAAAAATGGTTATATCAGTGCTAGCAAGCATCATTTTGCAGTATACATCAATGAAGAGCAAAAACTGTCTTACGCTTAAAAATGCACTGTTTATGAATTGCTGTAGGCACTGTAAAGACTTAAGTGAAATCCACTTTTTGTCTCAGCTCATGTTCCTTCAGAGAATTGTTAAACAATAAAAATGATCTGTCCTACAAATGTGTCACTGCCACTAACAGAGTATCAATAGAGCACAGTGGTACAGTCATAAAGTCTCTCTGCTGGTTTAACAGCTACGTTCTATTCCTTTTGTTTTCCTGGAAACAACAACAGTGCGTCTAACGTAATGCAACCATTTTTGAAAATTTCCTATTATTACATGTTTATTAACCTACATTAATGTGTATTTGAGTAAACAGTATTCAGTCCTTCCAATAAAATTACATTTCTTGGGATTGCTAGCATCTTCACCTAAATGATTCACGTCAAAGTCCTAAAGCTAGAAAAATAGAACAATATTGATTTTTTTCAGTACTTTAATGTGACATCCTAATCTACTGTGTACTTTCTCAAGTGTATATATCACTCTTAAATCCAAATGGATTCTTTACAACAAACTTGCTTGCCTTTTTGTCAGGTCTGCTAATGTACCTTAAGAATGAGGTACAGTGCATAAAACCTGATTGACTGAACTATGAACTACAAAATCTTCTACTGTGATTTCATCATTTTTTTCAGTCTTTAAACAATGTCCACCATATCTGAAAAATAGAAAGATCCTATTACTTATCATGTGTCTCTGTGAACTGTTATTCTCAATGTTTTTACCATCTGTGTTCTTAAAATGCCTAATCCCTCTGAAATTTTCAGGACCACCATGCCTATCTCAAAAATAATGATACAGTGGTATAAAATGCTTCCTTACAATCATACTGGTCAATTTAGAGTTGCTCCATCATACTGAAAAATGTATCTGATGTCATTCTATTCTATGATATACAATGTATATTGTAGTGCCAAACTAGGAATTTTGAGTCTCCAGTGAAAGAGAGGTAATGGTCTGTAAATGGTTGTAAAATTCATTTAATGCCAAAGAGAATTGGTCTGGTTTAGGTTAATTTCACCTAACTTGTTAGAAATCTTTCTTTCTGTGTATTCTGTAAAGACCAATCTCATTATTTCCGACTGTTCCCTGAATGGCTTTTTCCTGATAATTTCTTTGCTCCAATTCATCAGAGTATTTATATTCTGACAACATTTAAAATCTGTCTAGGCCAGGACATTTCAGTTGATGTTTGTTATTGCTTTCACCTGCTTCCCAGAGGGTCCTTTCAGCCCCATCACTTACACAGTGCTTTTGGAAGAGCAGCTCTGAAAGGACAGAAAAGGAGTTGGAGTGTGAACTGAACAAAAAAGCACACCTTAACTAGTTCTGACCTGCTGCCATGTATGTAAACAAACATGATTATTGTGTAGATTAGAACAGAATTGAAAAGAATAGTCTGTGTCATACTCATTTCATCTTTTAATGAGGTATTAAAGGATGATTTCTGTATATAGTGAAAAAAGTCAGCTATATTTCTCACAGTTTCAGTGCTTAGTCATAAATATAACTGACCATAACTGCACGTTCATTTTTCCATTTGTCTTGTTTAGGGTGTTTATACTGTTCAGTTGTTTGTAGGTTTATTAACTAAAAGTAGGATAAACTTAAAGGTTTTGGCTACAGGAGTTGCCAGAGTGGATCATTTTTTTCCATATCTTCCTGTCCTATGCATCTTGTTCTGTTATACCCATCATCTGCATGTCCTCTTACCATATCCATAAACCTTCTCTTAGGCTTTCCTCTTTTTCTCCTGCCTAGCAGTTCTATTTTTCTTTAAAACTTCCACAGCAATGCTGATTATATTTCATGCAGCTTCATTCTTATAAAATATGGACATTTCTTCTAATAACATTTTGGATAATTTCACTATCAAATGTATTCTTTGTTGCTGCATAGCTTCAAAAGATACATAGTGTGCTAATCATACTGTATAATATTATACTATATATACTGTTAGAAGAAAAACCTGTTTACAGCACTTTAGAACAGATTATTTCACAAAAGGAAAAGAAAAAAAAAATTCTGTTAAGATGTACTCCCTTGAAGCAGTCAAGATATAGAGTCAGGTCTACATTTTCAGTAAACACATGGTGATAACAGTGAGCAACACTGCTGTTTCATGGATCCTTTACCCTGTCTGTTTGAAGTATGCACATTCACATTATCTTTGTGTGGGTTTACCACCCACATCCTGAAAGACATGCAGGTCAGATTTATTGGCCCCTGGTTCAAAGTTCGTACCCTTGTGAGTGGGCCCTGCAATGGACTGGCACTCTGTGTAGGGCTGTTTAATGTGTAGCACCTATGCTCCTAGGATAAGCATTTACCCTCACATGGACATGAATTGGATTAAGTGAGCATGAGAATAAGATGTTGCCTCCTTTAGTAGCTGTTGTTCTCAGCTAAGAAAATAAGCTTTTAATTAATCTATTCCTTGATATTGTGAATTCCAACAAAGATAAGTGTCTAGTGTTTGTGATGCTTATTTGAATTGACATAGTTACTAAATTAATGTTACTGTAACTATGCCTCTTTTTAAAGTGGTAACTAAGGTTTAAAGAGGCTATTATAAAAGCTTGCAGTAGTGCTTAATTTAAAATACTATAATAATTTTGAACATGGCATGCAGTATAGTGGCATATGGCATATTTAAGTTGGTTATTTGCGTATTTTAAAAAGCCAGTCATATTGTGTCTCAATGTAGAGAGAAACAATCATTTTGGATGTCTTGCAGGATGATTTTTTTTTTTTCTCGTTTAAAACAAGTGTAGATCTACACTTAATGTTCCCTCACATCTTACATAGACAGGCAGCAGTGACACATTGTTTGATAGAGCCACATTTTATGGAGCATGGGGCATAAAGATTGCAGCCTTCAGCTTTGTCCATTTTGATGAGGGACAGAAAAAGAGAAACAGGACCACCTGATGTGTTTTCACAGTTTCTTAAAAAAAATAAATAAATAAAATGATTTGTTTGAAAAAAAAAAAAAAATCAAAATCATGACTTTGGTGGATATTGCATTTTCGTGTTTAAATCCACTTTTTAACCTGGATGTGAATTTATGATGTCCTGTAATGCATTTGGTCCTCATACTATGTCTAAGGAACGCTGTGTCTTCAGGTTTTTATTCCAACCTGTTTCACTATCAGTGAGTCATTTTACCTTTGAGCTCATTCATTTGTTTTATTTTCTGCATCAGTGTTATTTTTACATTTGCAAGACATTTACCATACTTGTATTTTTATCATAGCTTTTTTTGTCATTTTCCTTTTAATGTACTTTTTTCTCTTAATTGTACTCTAATAACAGCAAAGGTGAGCAAAGAAGACAATTGGAGCAAACAGTAATGAATGGTAAAAGGCTGCAGCTACTACTTCAGCTCCTCACCTACGAATATGCCTATTAGTTAATTAATCAGAAGAACTGGAAACCAATATGAAAGCCAGAGTGACGAGGATGATGAAACTTACAAAAGAAGATGGAAAAAAATACACAATAAATTATCCATGTGTACTTAAAAAAAAAAAAACCTGCTACTTCAGTGAATTCTACAATAGCTGGCTACAAGCTATAACATACAACTGCTAAACTGGTACTTTTGTGGGGAGAAAGTCACAGAAACTAGCAATTCAATACAAAATGATGTGAATTTATCCAATTAACCTGGCTACCTATTATAATCTCCTGTCCAATCAAAAATCACAATCTGTAGCATGTTCAGAGCATGTTGGAATCAGCTTTTAGAGATACATTTCTTTAGACTTTTGAGGTTCTTAAAAAGCACAAGTTCTTTCAACAGTTGGACATAGTACTTCATGTTAGATCACTTTTATAATTAACTCTATATTATCTGAACAATTAACCTGATGAATATTTCATGAAGGTACTGATGGGTGCTAACGAGCCTACCACTCTCCTTTCAGTGATAGAGCTTTAGAGGGAAATACATTTATATTATTAACAGAATACGTAAAGATAAAAGTGTGTAGGAGTCAAATGTGTCAGCTTTTCAATGTTTTTGTTCGGTCATCATAGGACTGGGTTGGGCTTTCTTTTAAAAGCTAGGTGATGGCACAATTAAAATGTGCAATAAAATGATAAATATGTCAAATGAGCTGACATTCAAGGTGTGACCTCAACTTTTCTTTTTCAACTCAGTGTCAAGATTTTACTTTCTTTTTTAATTAAGGTTCCAGGAGCTCTAAAAATATTTTTTATTTAATTTTGGGGGATTTTTGGGGTCAAATTTATTTGTTGTTTTAATGCATGTTTATTTACTGTATGATAGTTATTTTGTGTTATCTCACTGTGCCATTTTGTTTTTTCTGTGGGCACTCACATTTTGAGACTTTAGTGTCAATTAGTTGTTATGAGTTTGTTAAGGGCTGACAACAGGGGTCACAGACAGCATGACATCATAGTTTAAGGGGCATAAAAGCCGTCCCCTTGGAATTCCAGGTTTGTCCAAGCTTGTGAATTGAACCTAAAACTCCAGGGAAAGTATTGTTAGGCTGTCTGGTTATAAATTGTTAACTTTTGGCTTATGATGCTCTTGCTGCTTTCTTTGACCATGTTCATTGTTATGTACTTTGCTTGTTTTTTTACAACCTCATTCTCTAACCCTATACTAATTTTTTTTATATAAACTGTTATTCCATGTAGTTTCAGTTCACTCAGGCAGTCGAGCAAGCTTTTAATTTACTGCACAGTATAAACACAACACATTTTACGTTGAAATGTTATTAGCTTTATGTTTTATGCCTTGTGATGGTATGCCCACTGCTTTTGAAGAGCTTATGTATTCTTCCCTTCCAGAGCTAGAACGGTACAAATTAAGGTATGTCCAGCATCATAACAGCCAACAACTGTTAACACTGGTGTATGGACAGGTGCCACATTTCTAATATGGTGGTATAAATTGCATAGTAGTTATTCTTTTATTAACAAGGTTTTGTGTTTTCCCTCTCTATTTATTTATAGTGTTTCTTTATTAAGTTATGCTATGTTTTCCACAGGTTTTTTTTTCTTTTTTATTATTTTCATAAAAAATATCCTTCAAATAATTTTTTTTCAGTAATAAAAATCATAGTTCACAAGAGTCTTATATATCAAAATAGAAATGTTATTTATATGTGTGCTACATATGTAATGTACTAATTATTACCAAGGAGGGTTTACCTTTACTTTAAATGTTTAAACAAATAATTATTTCTTTCATACTTTTGTGAGCTATGTTGTAAAACAGACAGTAACTGGGTATACTGAAAAAGAGTAACAGGTTTGTTCAGTGCATAAGTTTATATATAGCTTATTATATGTAATTTCTCCCAGATTTATTTATTTATGCACATAGTACTCATTGTATCTATCCTTGTTTTTATTGGTAGTGTGGGGATGAAAATAGTTATGCTGATTGTTATAACTTTTTTAACAGCTACTGTGAATATAAATGGTGGACTTTATAAATTGACAATGCTGTCAAGCAGGAGTCATAAAATCGATTTGACCTGGGGCCAAATTCTTGCAGAGCAAATTTTCTTTGACCAGACTTGACTGGGCCAGGCACGAAGTCCAAAAAAAAAACACTTGACATAATTTAATAGACCTCTTTCATTCTAACCTGAACATTATAATTCAACCACTCACTCACTGATTAAACCTGTCAAAGTTTTATCTATGTAAGATAAGGAATCACCAAGTATATGTTGCACTGAATTTAATCTGGTGTTATTATCATTACAAATGTGTAAGATCAATCATTTGAAATTATTTTTTCTCATTAAGATCAACAATAATTGTACCCAATCACAAAACTTTTACTAATTAGCCAGAACGTAATAATTAAAATACACATTAAAAGTTAGCTATCAAAATGAGAAATCTAGCAAAAATGTCTGTCAAATCTAAAATAACAACTGGACTGAAAATTTTATCATTATAATACCATTATTCTGAAATTCTCAGTCAACCTTTCTGACCCACAATGAAACAGTCACTATCATAATTGTATCACAATGTGAGACTCCACTTGCTTCAAATACATGCCATTTTTAATTAATTGTATCCAGCAGTGTATGAGGGCTGGAACAGGAAAATCAAGGCCTTGCAAGCCACGATCACAGTAGGGACAATACTTATCCCTTAGATAACTTATCAAAAAGTGCTTCCCTCCAATCTATATGGACACAGTGAAGCACAATAAAATCTTCACTGATGCAGAGGCATTAAAAGTGTATGTTACAGGCATTTTAGCAGATATTTAAAGTTATAAATTAATGGATAAATGTATTGAAACTGTGAAACAGGTACCTCTCATCTATAGCTACTGTATATCATGGTTTTTTCTTACATGGAATGTTGAAATTACGTTGATAGGGTGTGATTCAGGCTTATATATCTATAGCCACTTATGAATCAACAGAAAACAGAGACATGACAGAACTTTGCATTTGTGTCATTTGCAGAGGTGCTAAGGTGCCTGAGCACCTGCCTTTTTGCTCAAAGGGTCACTATCAGGTAGGGATGTGAATGAAAAGAATTTAAAAGAGAACTCCAGTCAATAATTATTTTTTTTTTTATGTTACTTGCCCCATGTACTTTGTAGCAGTGAAATTTTTAATCTCTAGTTAGAGAGATAGATAGAACTGTATTTGTCCCCAAGGGAAAATTTGGCTTTTTACAGAAGTTCTTTAAATAAAAAAAAATATAGCAGAATAATTAACTGACTAAAAGTACTCCTGTTAAGAGTATCTAAGAAAGAAAGTGCCGTGTTGTTCATAATGGCACTCAGTTTTGTTTTAATTCTCTCCTCTTCTACTACAACCATCAGGGTGTTGCGAATGCTTCCCATAACAGAGCCTGTCCATTTAATTAACTTGTTAATTTGGTGATGTTACCAGTCCAGCATGCCACAGTGTAGAAAACTGCACTGGCCAACACAGTGTTATAGATGATGTGAAGGATATCACTCAAGTCAAGTCAAGTTAGGGAGCATGCACCGGTACAATGCGCCACATGGTCATAGTGCCGTAACTGACACTCCCTCACAATGCAGGTAATGTGCCTCATTCGGGACTCCATGAGCAACCGCTCATTCGACACAAAGTCAAACCAAGAGTATCCAAGGATTTTCCAGAGAGACACAGTACCAAAGGAGTCCAGTCTTCATCTCAAGTCTCTGGATAGTATCACAACCATATAGCAAGACAGGAAGCACCAGGACTCTAAAGACTTGGACCTTCCTCCTTTTGCATAGATATCGGGAGTGCCACACACCCCTTTCCAGCGACTTCATGATCCCCCATTCTCTCCCAATCCGTCTACTGACTTCATTGGAAGAGTAACCAGAAACATGAATGTCACTGCCAAGGTAAGTAATCCTCTCAACAAGGTTGACACTCTTTCCGCAAACAGACACAATGCTGATGGCTGTGCCCAAGAGGTCATTAAAGGCCAGGACTCTGATTCCTCGCTCAGTCTCTTGAGCGCCCCAATCAGAGCCTCCATTGACTCTGAGAAGATCACAGCTTCGTCAGTAAAGTCAAGATCTTTGAATCTTTCTTCACCAACAGATGCCCCATAGCCGCTGGACCCCACGACCTTGCCCAACACTCAGTCCATACAAGCATTGAACAGAATAGGAGCAAGAGCACACCCTTTGCAAACCCCAGAATCAACTAACCACGTTAAAGGAAAATAGTCTCCTAAGAAAACAAGAGCCAGTTGTATCCTTTATTATATAGTTCCTCTGTGTTATGAGACCAGTCCAACTGTCATTTATGTGGATGCAGAAAGTACTTGTATTAGTGCACCATCTCTACATCCACTCCCTAAATAGTTACTAGACACAGAAGCTCTTTGGTGTGGTAAAAGCTAATAACCAAGTCCCTTGGTTTTGCTGATATTTCGTTGCAGACAATTCATTCTGCTCCAAGAAACAAAGTTCTTCTACGGACACCTATACTTTGACTCACCCCCCTTATTAAACATCCCATACATGCAGAATCATCTGAGAATCAGAATCATCTGAGAATTTCTACAAGTGCCATGACCTGGCACGTTATATGTATACAGTATATTATATATTTATAGTCAGAAGTGTACAGAGAGAAGAGGAGACAGGGCATTTCCTTGTAGTGTTCCAATGTTGCTCACATCCATATCAGAAACACAGTCTTAGCATCTCACAAACTGCAGTCTTCCCAACAGCGAGTCCATTATCCAGGACACAGTAGGGTCATCCACCTGCTTATCTCTTAACAGAGATGGCTGGATGGTATTAATAATATTGGAGAAACCAGAAAACAAAATACAGTGCTACCAGTTTTGTCCAAGTGAGAATAGGCCTTGGGGAACAGAGGGATAATTGCATCTTCCACTCCAATCTTTTGTCTGCCAAGCAAACTGTAATAGGTCCAGGTGGTCCACCACAAGAGGACAAATATAGTCCAGGACTAGCCTCACAAAGGTCTTCATAATATAAAACAATGGTATGTAGTCATTAGGTGAAGAGGCACCTGCCTTCTTTGGAACAGGAACAATGTAAGATGTTTTCCACAGCTGTTGCTGGAACCTTAGGGACAGACTTAACAGGTGACAGAGGATATTACAAAGTTGGCAAGCACAAGCATTAAGGACTCAAGGACTGATTTCATCTGGTACTGCAGTTTTCCTTTGTACGGCTTCCTCAGTTGTCTCCTTACTTGGTTTTCGGTTATGGACAACACATATTGTTGGTCAGGGGTATAGACTTGTCACTGGCCATTCCAGTTGATGTGGTAGAAGATGTTGATGTAGTAGTGATGGTGTGGGAAGACGAAGGGTCATTCAAAGGGAGAAAATCTATTAAGAATCTGATTAAGGGTATTAGCTTTGTATCTGAGTAAGTTTATTTTCTATTTTAGCGTTGTAAGCTTCCTTACTTTCACTCATCTTTTTCTTTTGCACTAGCCGTGCATCCTTCAGGGCCTCTTTCTCACTAGATATTAATAGTCTTTTTCTCATTCAGGAGGCTAGATAGATAGATAGATAGATAGATAGATAGATAGATAGATAGATACTTTATTAATCCCAAGGGGAAATTCACAAATTCCCTTAGCTTCTTAGTAATCCAAGGCTTGTTATTTGGAAAACAACACACTATCTTTAGGTGTACCAGTGCTGATACAAAAGTTAATATAGTCTGTGATGTAGTGACTGAGTCCCTCAATATCATCTGCATGTGACTCGCACATCATTTCTCAGTCTGTCATTTGGAAGATGTCATTCAGTGCCATTTCAGCCCCCAGGCTCCACTTCCTTACTATCCTGGTGCTAACAGACTGCTGATTAAATACAGGGTTGTAGCTGGGAATAAGATGAAGCAGGTTGTGGTCAGATCTGTGCAAATATGCCAGTAGTTTGCACTTGAAGGCGTCTTTAACATTGGAATAGAGAAGGTCCAGGTTGGAATTTCCTCAAGGGGAACAAGACACACACTGAAGGAAATCTGTCATAGTTACTTCCAAAGTCACATGATTGAAGCCACCACATATTATATCTGCAGGATCAGAATGAGTCATAATTAAAGTGCTGGTGAAAGAGTGAATCATTTCCTTTGCTGAGGCCCCAGTTGCAGAGGGAAGATTATAAACATTAATAAGGATGATACAGTTTAACTCCTTAGGTAAATAATGTGGACGAATTCCCACAGCCAGAATTTCAATGTCTGAATTACAAACTATAGTTTTAACCAGTAATATGCTCAGTTTTACACCATTCCTTATTTACAGAGATGACTAGTCCCCCTCCTGTCACAACATGCTGGGTCTCTGTCTGCTCAAAGATGAAATCCATCCAGCAAGAAAACACTATCAGTTATAACAGGTTTAAGCCACCTCTCCGTAAAAGACAAAATGTCTGTATACTTGCATGTGCCATGGCCCTCAATAAGAGCACACAGTTTGTACATCTTATTTAACAGCAATCAAATCTTTTAAAAAGCAATCAATCCTGTTACAATGGATGGTAGACTAGTTCTAAAACCTTTTTGCTTTGCGTTTATTCTTGCACCAGCACGTTACCCTCTGCGTCCTTGGACAAACAACTCTTACAGTACAATGAAATTTGGCTACTTAGACGCTCATAATTGCTACACAAGTAAATGATTACTGTATTGGAGTATTTAACATACCCTGTTTTTATTTTGATAGTATCTCTTAGGTTTCCAGGTGTTGGAGACATAAGGCAGCCTTTGGGGCTACTTTGTGACTACATCCAAGTTCTCAGCACTTTAAAATTGCAGTCAAGACTAGCCAGTGCCTTTTGTTGGTAATTTAAAGTCCATTTATCCAATTTGTAGTGGCTACAGTGGCAAGCCAGGTGCCAGATCAAATCTAACATCAAATAAAACTAGTAACTAGTAAAACTAGTTCAGATACATAAAGGAAAAACAGTGAGAAATACAGAGCTTCTGTAAAAGGCTGCTGCTAGCAAAGCACCTGGAAGTAAGAAAGTAAGTTTTCATGGAATGGATAGAAAGAGGTTAATGACATAATAGATGACAACATTGACATGTATTGTACAATGGCAAATGATGTTAAAAATGTCCATGAACAGAAGAACAACAAAATTTCACATTACTCACTAATCCTCATGTCTGCTATCCAGTTTTTATGCTGATAGCATGCAAAATACAGTGCATCCAGAAAGTATTCACAGCGCATCATTTTTTCCACATTTTGTTATGTTACAGCCTTATTCCAAAATGGATTAAATTCATTTTTTTCCTTAGAATTCTACACACAACATCCCATAATGACAACATGAAAAAAGTTTACTTGAGGTTTTTGCAAATTTATTAAAAATAAAAAAACTGAGAAATCACATGTACATAAGTATTTACAGCCTTTGCTCAATACTTTGTCGATGCACCTTTGGCAGCAATTACAGCCTCAAGTCTTTTTGAATATGATGCCACAAGCTTGGCATGCCTATCCTTGGCCAGTTTCGCCCATTCCTTTTTGCAGCACCTCTCAAGCTCCATCAGGTTTGATGGGAAGCGTCGGAGCACAGCCATTTTAAGATCTCTCCAGAGATGTTCAATCGGATTCAAGTCTGTGCTCTGGCTGGGCCACTGTGCTGTTATGGGTCCACAGCTCGCTGAGCAAAGGTCGTTTCTTTCTAAATAGATAATCACCGCGCTCACGGCTTAGTGAGTGGGCGTAGTGGTTGTAGCAAGCCGCGGGGCGATCTGCGGTGTGGGCATTTCTCACCGAGTGCAGAGGTGAGGAACTGCCCACATCCGTGATTGTTCCCGTGGCTAATGTGCTGCAGCTGCTATGGCCCCTCGCTGTATAAAAGAAGCGCGAGTCGGTTGGGAGAGAAAAAAAAAAAAAGATCAGAGATAGAAAAAGAGAGAAAGAAAAGGACGGAGGTTACAGGGAGCGAGGAAGCAAGTCAGTGAGAGAGAGGAGAGACACACAAGGAACGTGTGGTCGAGCGAACAAGCGCTCGTGGGCAGCTGCGAGGAAGCTGGGTGTTAGGCCGACGCCCAGGAGTCGTAGTTGATGTTGCTCCCACTGAGCGACCAGGTAGCGGGAGTGACCAGGGAAAGGCGACTGGCCGCAGAAGACCGGAAAGGCAGCGGGAGTCGCGAGGCTTGGTGTTGCAGTCCTTGGTGTGGGTGTCCTGGAGACCAAGGAGTCCAAGTCTCAGGCCTGGGATGAGTGCCAGACCGAAGCCAGGATCCAGACCTGTGTGTGAGAGTTGAAAAGGGCAGCTACAGAGAGCGTCGTGCCTGCTGCAAAGCCTAGTCGGGAGAAGCAGCTGAGACGCTAACGCTAGTTTGAAAGAGCACCAGACTTGTCATTGGTTTTAGAAGACTGCTTCCAACTTCATTTGAACCCCACAGATTTTTAAAGGATTGTTTTTTCTATTGTTTTTTTTAACCTCCACGTTTTTATGGATTATTTATTTAAGGAAGAATTTTTGAATCACTGCACTTTATTTATTGAACACTTTGTTTTTGATTGTCTTTTAATAAAAGCACTTTGCACATTTATACCATCCCCTTGCTCAATTGTTTATTGCCTCAACTGTCTAGCTCATCGGTGACATTACCAACGGTGTTGGGTTCAAGGGCTTCCAAATATCAGATGGGAGCGTGGAGCCGAACCCACATCGTCACAGCCACTCAAGGACATTCACAGAGTTGTCCTGAAGCCACTCCTTTGATATCTTGGCTAGAGTCGTTGTCTTGCTGAAAGATGAACCGTCGCCCCAGTCTGAGGTCAAGAGCGCTCTGGAGCAGGTTTTCATCCAGGATGTCTCTGTACATTGCTGCAGTCATCTTTCCCTTTATCCTGACTAGTCTCCCAGTTCCTGCCGCTGAAAAACATCCCCACAGCATGATGCTGCCACCACCATGCTTCACTGTAGGGATGGTATTGGCCTGGTGATGAGCGGTGCCTGGTTTCCTTCAAATGTGATGCCTGGTATTCACACCAAAGAGTTCAATCTTTGTCCCATCAGACCAGAGAATTTTGTTTCTCATGGTCTGAGAGTCCTTCAGGTGCCTTTTGGCGAACTCCAGGTTGGCCGCCATGTGGCTTTTACTAAGGAGTGGCTTCCGTTTGGCCACTCTACCATACAGGCCTGATTGGTGGATTGCTGTAGAGATGGTTGTCCTTCTGGAAGGTTCTCCTCTCTCCACTGAGGACCTCTGGAGCTCTGACAGAGTGACCATCGGGTTCTTGGTCACCTCCCTGACTAAGGCCCTTCTCCCCCGATCACTCAGTTTAGATGGCTGGCCAGCTCTAGGAAGAGTCCTGGTGGTTTCGAACTTCTTCCATTTACGGATGATGGAAGCCACTGTGCTCATTGGGACCTTCAAAGCAGCAGAAATTTTTCTATAACCTTCCCCAGATTTGTGCCTCGAGACAATCCTGTCTTGGAGGTCTACAGACAGTTCCTTTGACTTCATGCTTGGTTTGTGCTCTGATATGAACTGTCATCTGTGGGACCTTATATAGACAAGGTGTGTGCCTTTCCAAATCATGTCCAATCAACTGAATTTACCACAGGTGGACTCCAAATAAGCTGCAGAAAAATCTCAAGGATGATCAGGGGAAGCAGGATGCACCTGAGCTCAATTTTGAGCTTCATGGCAAAGGCTGTGAATACTTTCTGGATACACTGTACATATATTTTTACTAAAATATTGTCAGCTATTTCCTGAACTGCCAGTATGTGTAAACAGGAAACCTGCTGGAGTATGTGAATTTCCCCTTGGGATTAATAAAGTATCTATCTATCTATCTATCTATCTATCTATCTATCTATCTATCTATCTATCGCCTCACATGAGTCACTTTTTGAACTGAAAGCAGGATTTTTGACCAACTAATGAGGGGAAGAGGAGTGACGACCATTGTGAAAGGAAGGAGGTTTGATTTACTTACTAAACAAACAATATACTGAAAGCAAAAAAAAAATTGTTACCACTGATACATGAACTTGAAAAACCACCACAAAAGATTGTTTCAAAACTACACAACCTGCTGCTGTTCTTCCTCCATGTAGTAATAAAATACCAAGCAGAGATGTTGTGAATTGGATGTATGAGTGCATATGCTTTGCTGAGTTCGTATGGTGCAAGTTAAGTGAGTGAAACTGTTCAAAATTCTTTCCATGGCGCGAAATCCTGGCATGGGGCCTGAGAAACCTTGCATGTGGTATAGATTGGGAGGAGAGATGTCTAATTAAAAGCTGAAGGTGATTGGGGGAAGAATCTGCAGTCCTAGGGAGCCCTCAGAACTCAAACTGAGTACCTTTCAATAACAAGTAATGTGACATATTTGTTCAGAAGCGTCTTTTGATTCATTTAATACCAATTTGCCACATTTAATTACACTTCAGAAGAAAGAAATTTGTTTTGTTTATGTTATATATGTTTAATCACTAGTAATGAGCAGTCAAAGCTAAATTCACTTTGCCTTGAGTTTGGCGAAATCTGGAAATGCACTTTATCAAACTCAATAATGATAGTGATATCAACGGGGAAGGATAAAATTAGTTTTGAATGGATTGTAATGGTGCAATGGTCTTTTAAGTACCCACATAGCTTGAGAAATGTCAGCCAACTATGCTGAACCAATTATTGTGACTTGAGCTTTGAGGCAGCAGTGCTTATCACTGTGCCACCATACCTCCCTGATATAACCAAAAAGTGCATTTATTTTTCTCCATGACGCTTTTTCTCATTCACTGTCACTGCTACTCAACACAATCCTTCCTATTTGCAACAATAGCACAGTATTATGGGTAAAACTATTAAATGGATAAGCTTAGTTTTACACACAAAACACAGATCCATACTAAAAGACACTACCTTTAAGATGTAAGCTGTTCATTTTGTGTTTAAGTGTATTTGCCAGTTTTCCACATATTTTTATCCCAACCATTGGGTTCGTTAGGGGCGGGGTATTGGGGTATGCTGACCCATCCAACACTAGCTGCTATAGCTCTGTGAAGACATGCTGGCATCTCAAATCATTGGGTGCTGGTGAAAGAAAAGTTCATCTAAGCCAGCCACACAACAAATTTCAAGAAAAATAACTGAATAAGGTCAATGGTGAATATTACATATTTGCTGCAAAAAAATGCTTTGGCAAATTTCACCTATCAACACTGTTGACCACTCAATCTGAGCAATATTCGAAAGTATCTTTTAATTAAGCTGAATAACAAAACTGATGAACTAAAGCAGTAGCTTTTTAACTTTTAATAAAATGCCACTAGTTACATTAGTTACATGTCCCATCCAGATCCTCGCTCCTGCCCATTGCTGTTGCAATACTGACCTGCTCTGTAATAGAAATGTAGGATCTGAAAATGAAATATTCCAGTAATTACTAATTATGCTTTTCACTTGCTTTACAAATACAAATAGTATTTTTAGTCACTAGTAAGGAAAGCAGTAAAAAAATAAAATTTATATAGACTATTCTTACAAAACTGAAACAAAAACTGTTGATGGGAAAACTTATTATCAGTGATCAGATTATACATAAATAGAAGCATCAGCAAGTAAATCATGGTAATATGATGACTGAGGCTGAAATGAACAACTAACTTTTTTAGTCTCAAATGCAAAGTAGTAGCCATTACCGCCACACTTTTCCACTAATCACAGTCTAAGAAAAAAATCATATATAATTTACTGAATTTACTATAAAATAAACACTGTCTCTATTATTTTTTTCTGTTTTTGCAGTGTCCATTAATTAGGCAGACATTCCCAGTTTTCTCTCAAGTCATCAAGCTCATGTGTTCTCTTTTTCACTCATGGGTGGTTGAGAGAGCAAATCGTCCAAAATGCTGTCATAAACATTATAAACCACAGAGCATTTAAATATCAAACATCAAACATGGCCCTGCCTTTCCAAATGTCTACATTTTAAAAATTAGAATATTTCAGAACTCCATGTTGGTAATGGCTGTAATAATTTCAACCACATCAAAGACACTCAATTTATTTTACACAATGCCAAACATCCACTGAAGCTAAAACAGATAAATGGGCCCTCGTTTTACTGTAGCTTTTTTCTGTTGACAGTAAAAGCCTGTGCTAGTGGCAGTAACAATGAGAATTCAATTTCACTCTATATTTTACCCAACTTCTTAAGTATTTCACGCACTAAAAAGCATACATTTTTACACCTTGCTGTAAGTGATCTTTAAGACGTTTAAATGATGTTCTGCTATTCACCACTGCCTTGTCTATAATGTTTTTTGACAGATTTTAAAGATATTAAATGATACTCTTTCTGATCGGAGTAGTGAATGTTAACATAGTTCACTTTGTTACAAAGTTAATGTTATTACCTTTTGAGTGAGGACAGAATGTGTGCTCTTGTTACCCATAACCTGACACCTTGGTGATAATAAGGTTTTACTTTAGTAACATCAGATGAAATTATTCATACTCTCTATGTAACACTAGGTAATTTAATTTAATAGTGTTCTGTGTTCATTTCTGTGAAGCCCATTCCTTCAGAGGAATGTAAAGGAAAAATTCTGTGTAAGCCATATTATTTTCAATAAAGAGACACAAATTTTCTTTGAAAATTGAAGATAGCCAGACCAAGCAAAAATTTCATTAAAAACAAGCTGCCATTTTCTAAATGTCTTTATTTCCCATTTAAGTATCTATTTTCTCAGATCATTCATTTCAAATTAAGAGGGCGTGGAGCACAAGATTATTTTCTGGTAGCACTCAGGACACTGTTTCTTCTCACTTTCATGGGGCCAGTTGAGAGTTTTTAAATAACTTAAGTTGCACACTTTGGAGTGTCACGCACAATTCCAAGCAAACATTTGTAGAACGTGCAGGCAGTGACTCAGCTGTGATCTGAACCCAGTCCCCTGGAGCTGTCAGGCAACAGTGCTAACCACTGGCCCACTTTGAAATTATTCTTTCAAACTAATATTTAATTATTAGCTGAAATTAAAAACAATTAGGTTTATGATTAAAAGGTTACTTTAAAAGCTATGAAACAAAAATTACAACTTTTTAGAGAAGTTTCGATTTTGGGCATTTCTGGTTTAAAGACCTAATAACAAAAGACTAGATTGTACACTGGTAAAGAAAAATATGATTGCTTACCAATACTAATTTTATTGAAGCAACTCAATAGCTTACTATTTGTGCAAATATATTTCAAAGCAAACAAAAGTAGACTATTATGTGTTTTTCTACTTTGATTGATGTAAAAGGGTAACAACCAACAAAATCAACATAACATCTGATTAAATCCTGATAGGAACATTAGATGCATTTTGACTGAGATTATCAAGACTACAAAGTCCCTGCTATTGCTATTTCTGACAATATGCCATCAGGAGGTGAAATAAATCTCCCAAACCCTACTGTATGTGGTATCCAGTAGTCATACTGTACTACATGCATTTCAGAACAGGTCATCCACCTGAAGCTAAGCATGTTCAAGTCTGGCCAGTACTTGGGCGGGAGACAATCTATGAAAGCTTGGGTTGTTGCTGGAAGAGGTGTTGGTGAGATCAGCAGGTGGTGCTTACCCTGTGTTCTGAATGTGTATCCCAAAGCCCCAGGACAGTGATGTGAGCACTGCTATTAAAAATAGTGCCATCATTTCATTGAGATGTAAAACGAAGGTGCTGACTCTCTGTAGTCATAAAAGATACCTGGGCATCCTTTGTAAAGACTAGGGTGTATCCTGATGTCCAGGCTAAATTGCCCACCACATCTTAGTCATTCTTGCCCTCTGTCTCTAATTGGCTTTATTCCTCACCACATCTAATGTGTGGTGAGCGTACTGGCACAGAAATGGCTGCCTTTCCATCATCCACGTGGATGCTACGCATTAGTGGTGGTTTTAGTGGCTCCCCACTTACTGAAGCGCTTTGAGTAGTTAGAAAAGCACTATATAAATGTAAAAGAATTATTATTATTATTATGTATACATTAACCTCTTTAGCATTGCATTTTATTCCAACAAAAACATGTAAAAAGCTTTGCATTTGTTTTCGGCATGAAAAATTACATTTCTATTAAATCTCAAAAGTGTAATAACGAAACAAATAATAAGTAACAAGGAATAAAAATAATATGAAATGAACAATAATAAGAAAAATAACAGAAATAATAGTACTACTAATGATGCCAAAACAGTATATAATCTCAAAATGATACGCGTCCTCATCATGCTATTATAGTCGACCACAGCACAAGGCTTTGTTACCTGCTTTTTGCCTGTACAGTGACTGTAGCTGCATTATGTACAGTGCTAAGAAGACAAAATTCTTTCTTGTCTTTCCATTTCAGCATAAGCACGTTACCCTTTTGTCAAGCTACTATCGGACCTCGCTGTAATTTAGCACTGCCAAAGTTTTCAGACATGCTACAACGGTAGGGAGGCATTGTTCCATATGCATCAGTCTTTCTTTGCAGCAAGATGTCAAATTGCTCTGGTGAAGTATAAAAATTGTCCATGTTTACACAGTAACCTTGATCCAGCAGAGCATCTATCAAAGTCAGCACCGACGATATAGTAATGCTGTACTGATTGTATTTCGGGTCAAACATTGCCTGTTTCTCTGTGTACAGAACTGAATTCCAAATGTAACCTGTTTTAGATTCACAAAGTTCATAAAACTTTATGCAAAATCTTGCTCTTTTTGACGCGATGTACTATTTCCATGACAGTCTGCCCATATAAGCCATGAAACTTTCATCAATGCTGACATCACGGTCTGGAATGTAAACACTCTGAAATTTTGCTACAATGGCCTTGCATATATCCCAGATTTTCTTCAGTTTGGGTGCTGGATGGGTATTCTCATCAAAGTCTTCATTGTTGGTAAAGTGCAGACATTTCATAATTAGTGAAAACCTACACTTAGACATAATTTCTCCAAAAAACGGCAGCACTGATGGCACTTTTACAGCTCGAGTGATTCTTGGTTCTGACACTTACGCAAGACGCATCTGTACAGTTGCTCAAGTGACATTCGGGACTAACACTTTTAGCACAGTTTTTGCTTCCCAAGTAACGCTCAGGTCTAAAACTAAGGAGGTTAGACAGAGTTTTTATGCAGTAAACCTTTTAATGAGAAATTTTCAGTTTCAGTATAGACTTTAATATTCACATATTACAGATAAAATACTGGTTTCACATGAATACATTTTACAAGTATTATGATGGTGGATTGACCATTTTTAAGTTAATGGATCACTTTAGGGGTATTAATTAATTTACTGAAAAGCCTACAATGTACGATGATGGAGGGTACCAAATAATTTATAGTTAAGACTGGACACTTATACAGTGATCATGAACCTATCCATTTATGCATCTTTTTACTAAACTCACAGAGAAGCTGAAGCCTACCCATTTCCATATTATGAATTAACTGTATCTCACAAAATTCAGATTCTACTAATGTTGAAACTATAAAGTTGCAAGTACAACAAAAACAAATCACTCTATCCAGAAAGAGACTTGGCAGTTATTAGCAATGTAACATTCTATTTATCTATTAATTGTGACACCCAATTGCAGCACAATCAGAAGATTAACAAGCATTTTTAACAAAATAATAATTTTCCAATGTCATTTGATTTATTAAAATATGGGCCTGCCATATTTTATGGCTTAAAACACTACTTTGTGTAAGCAAGATCATTTGTTAGATGCATCATATTTTTTATTAATTTTAATTAAAGCCAAATAACAACCCATACAATCAAGTCAAACTTAAACCAAAATTCAAACCCCACTGAAAGTAAAGAGAGGTGAGAGAACCAACAAAGCAAATCTTAGAAGCAGCAAGGAACGAAGTGTATACTCCCACACACCCCCAAAAATACATAGAAGCTTATTTTAAAATTTTATTGATTAGATCATGCCATATTTAAAAAAAAAAAAAAAAGATCCTATAAGTGAGATTTAGATTTTTTTCAAATTTCAATTAGTACAGGACATCAATAACCCACTTACTTAAAATTGGCTGTGTGGGATTCTTCCAGCTGAGTGAGATAAGTCTATGTGCGAATAGGGAGGTAAAGACAATTATGATTTTTTTTTGTCCTTATTCACTTTAAACTGAACTGGGAGTACACCAAACACAGCTGTTAATGAGTTAGGAGTGATTGTGACACCAAGGCTCTCTGATTGGCATTCGAAGATTTTTGTCCAAAATGTAATGAATTATTATTATTATTACCTTAATTTTGGTAACATGCCCATGTAGCCCAGTGAGGAAGAAGGTAGATTGCAACGTTTGCAGGTTGAATCTTACCCTGGAAATATTTTGGATAATTTTAAACGAGATAAATGTGCTCGACAGAAGATTTTAATTGATAGATTGAGTGCTTTACACATATGGAGCTAGAGTGTATTCTGTGCATGACTGACTTCCACTCCTTTTCTGAAATATTAAGTGAAAGATCCTTTTTTATTGTACCCTGGGATATTTAAAAGGAAAATGTTTTTATAAGAGATGCTATATGAGTCTTCAAGCCTGATCAATATTTCTTCTGGAATATAAATTGGTGAAAGGTGAGGAAAATTGGCCAAGTTCTCCTGTGTTGGCTGGGTTTGGCTCCAGCAGACCCCCGTGACCCTATTCGGATTCAGCGGGTTAGAAAATGGATGGATGTTTAGCAAAATTTCTAGCTTAAAAGTAGTGGAAGAATTCTGTTGATGAGAAGTTGAATTTGAAACTTAATTGTTTGTTGGATGCAAAGACATGATCTATATACAGTTCTCTAAATGCTTTAACCCCAGATATTTTCCATATAGTAAATAGTGTCCATGTTTGAGAGGTTGGAAAAAAGTGGCTGTCATGTAGAAGTGCAACGGATAAGAGTTTCTCTGTCTTAAAGTGCTTCCTACATTGGTTCCGTTTTCTGAATGAATGAAGGGCAGCTGAATCATTAGTTTATTGACGATAATTTTTATTTACTGGCACAAAGAGCAGAGAATATAAAAAGTACTGCAATATTTTAATCTATTGCAGACCAGGCTTGTATATGTTCATCAGTTTGTGTCGATGTCCAGACAAAGAAAAAGACACATAGGAAGGATATTCATCTTAACAGTATTGATTCTGTCTGCTAATGTGAGGTGGAGGGTGGACCATCTATGCATATCTTGTTTAATTTTTTTCCATGAAGACAGTAAAATTTTGTTGAAAAAGAGCTTTATATTTACTTGTCATATTTACCCCTAGATATTAAAACTGATCTTTTATGATAAATGGGAAGGTGTCCAGTCTAATATTGTGTGCTAGAGAATTACCTGGAAAAAGCTCACTTTTATTCAAATTAATTTTGAATCCAGGTACCTTTTGAATTTCTGCTAGTGTTTTTAGGACTGCTAGCATGGAATTTTGTGGTCAAATATATACAGTACCATATCATCTGCATATACTGATATTTTCTGTTCAAGGCCTTCTCTAAAAAATCCCCTTTATCTCTGATACATTTTAAAAATAAACAGCCAATGGATAAATGGTGATTACAAAGGGCAGTGGTGATAGGGGCATCCTTGTCGAGTACTACGTTCTAGTTTAAAGCATTCTGAAATAATGTTGTTTGTACAAACTGATGATTCTGGACTAGTATAGAGTAGTTTCTTCCATGCACATATGTTTGGGTGAACCCAAATTTGTGCAATGTGCTGAATATGCAATTCCATTCAACCATATCAAATACTTTTTCTGTATCCCAAGATAGTAAGATCCCTGGGGGTGTTAAATTTAATGGGTAAATACATCAAATTTAAGCTTTATGGATATATATGTATAAACAAACATCAAAGATTAGAAGCTAAGTGTCTGCCTTTAATAAATTCAGTTTGTTCTTATGATATTACAGAAGGAAGCACTTTCTCAGTCCTTCTAGCTAGAACATTGAAGAATATCTTAATGTCATTGTTCAAGAATGAGATGAGAATGGTCTATTTGATGCACATTGTAATAAGTCTTTATTTTTTTTGGGAAAGATCATAATTAATGCTTGGCAAAAAGTGTGAGGTAGAATGTTGTTTTGTTTAGCTTCTAAGAACATTGCTAATAATAGTGGAGCTAACTTATTTGAAACTGTTCTATAAAATTCCACTAGGTAGCCATCGGGGCCGGCTGCTTTCCCTCTATGAAGTGAGTTTATAGTGTCTAGTAATTCTGAGAGTGTCAGCAGTTTGTCCAGTTTCAGATTGTGTCTTATCTTCTTAAACTGAGTAAAATACAAGGATTTAAAGTACTCTTTAAATGTTTGGGTTATATTTTTATGGTGAATGATTTTATTTCTGTCTGTGTTGGTAATTGCTGTTATTGCATTGCGGACATCCCTCTTATGGATTTGTAGGGCTAAAATCTTACCTGCCTTATCTCCATGTTCATAATAATGATGTGGCGATTTAAAGAAGAGCTGTTCTGTTTCTTTAGTAGTCAAGAGGTTAAAATCTGTTTAGAAAACTTGTCTTTTCCTATAAAGTGCCTTATTTGGAGACCTTAGGCCTCATGTATAAATGGAGCTGTTTCCACGCTCACATCGTGTTGTATAAAAACTAAACTTAGCATAAAGCCACACACATTTTCATGCTAACCTCCCCTTCTGTACGTCCATTTTTACTTGGGTTTTGAAACTTGCAGCACCCAGCATCAAAGCAGTGCTACTGTTTCTGTGTAGTCTCCCTTTTTTCAGATTTGCATCAGTGACCCTGGATTTATCAAATACACCAAAATGAATTGCATATCATTTACAAATTTTATATAATGGTGGATGGAATGAACAAACTATTCCAAATACCATAGCTGCTTTAGCGTTGTTACTCTCAGTGCACCGCTCAGTATTTTAACCCATTGTATGTGTGTGTGGTATCATAGCTGCACAAAAGCTGATCGGAAAGCTCTATAGCGGGTTGCGTAGAGAGCACAGAGTATTATCAGGATACACCTTCCATGAGGACATTTTTAGCACATGCTGCTTAAAGAAAGTCTCCATCAAGTGGTCCCAGTAGAACTGCTTGTACTTATAATTACAATTACATCATTGTAAACTTGCACTACAACTATAACATTGCACAACTTGAGCCACTTAATGAACTATTTGGACTATCTGCACTGTAAGTACGTTTATTGTACTTATGCTTTCTTATTGTATATTTTTCATTTCATCACATTACTGTTATTGTTATTTTATCATTTTATATGAAAATAAGTTTATGGAGGATTTGCAGGATTTGAGGATGTTTAATAATTAAACATTTGAGGGTGTGGTGGCACAGCGATAGCAATGAGCTGGCACCCTATCCAGGGATTGTTCCTGCCTCGCGCTTGATGCTTGCTGGGACTGGTGCAACCCTGGATGGATGGAATTATTAAAGAAGTATAACAAAGATTTTTTAATGTTCCATAAAAGTTTTGAGGAATCAGCATTCTAAGCCTACAGCTGATTTTACATTTATTACAGAGCACACTGTGTGGGAATTGGTTATGTGGAGAAAGAAAATGGAAGGACAGGAATGTGGTATAGAGGGTCCACTGCTTAGAAGAAAAGTGCAGCCTTTAAATAAATAATCACTTCACTTGCGGTTTAAAGAGGGGGTATGGTATTGTGGCCGGAGCGGTTCCCTGACACAAAGTGTGCTTGGGTGTTTTGAAAATGAAGTGCACAGGCGTGGGATCACCTATGCCCGTGATTGATGCTGGGAGCTACTAATTGCCGCATCTGTGCCACGTCCCCATTGTAAACGCGAGTGCAGAGGAGGAGGAGAAGTAAGATCAGAAAAGAGAATGGAGGTTAGAGGAGGAAGAAGAGGAAGCTGGGAGCTGGCTTGTGTGTCAGCAAGTGTGCAAGTAGGAAGAGCAAGCTCGCTGGTAGCGATAGGCAGCTGGGAAGTGAGTCCTAGCAGGGTGTTTGGCACCCAGGGGCAGAAGAATTGGGTCACTCCTGCTGAGTTTTACAGAGGAGCCGGAGTGACCGTGATGGAGGATGGCTTACCGCATAAGACTGCGGATAGCAGCGAGAGTCAGAGGCTTGGGAGGTGGAAGCCCCAATGTGAGTGCCCTAGTTGCTGGGGAAACCCTAGTCTCGGTCTGGTGGAGCCCCACGGTGCCAGAGTTTGAAAGGCTAACAGATATGTAGGAAAAGTCAGCTGCAGGTTGAGCGACTCCCCTGGTGCAGGGCCTGGACAGGAGAAGCAGTGGAGCCACCAGCTGAAGAAGGCACTGTGTTTTTAAAGAAGAGACTGCTTCCAGCCAGTATTTTAACCTTGGTTTTAAAGGATTTATTTATTGCGATTTTAACCTCCACATTTACACTCCGTTTTATTGGATTATTTACTTAATGACGTTTGGAGCACCACACTTTATTTGGACACTATTTTGATTTTGGTTTTGACTGTTTTTAATAAAAGCACTTTTGCACCTTCCCCTTGTTTCGATTGGTGTCCTCATTGTCCAGCTCATCCGGTTACATTACCAACGGTATTGGGTTCAAGAGGCTCCCAAATGGGAGATGGGAGCATGGAGTAGACCTGCGTTGTCACAAAGAATTGTGGGTGGGTACATTTGACAGACACAGTAATGCTGCAATAAATTATTCCATTCAGGGTCGCACGTGTCCCAGCAAGCATCTTGTGGGAGGCAGGAACAATCCCTGGATGGGGTGCGGATAGGGCACAAACTCTTCTCTACTGCTGCACCACCGTGCCCCACATGCTTAATAAATGCTTTAATGCATTTCCTCATGAAAATGATATCAAGTGTACATATTACTATTATAAAATGTTCAGAAAGTGGTAATAACATGAATGTAATGTATTCTGTGTTGCAATCACTGCCTGCACACTCCTGTGTACGAAAGAGAAAGCCCATTTATGAAGCAAGTAGTGATTAATGATTGGGTTGGGGAACACATGCTACTTTAGTTACAATGGGATTTCAGAAACTCCAGTAAATTAAACATCAAATTTAAGATGAAGTTTATGACATTCTACGTTAATGACAAAATAAATTACAAGGTTAAAGTGGAAATTTTGAGATTTAACTTTACATTTAAACCTTTTTTTTCTTCACTGTGTCTCTACTTACCCCCCGTGCTGTGATATGCTTCCGTATAAAACTCCAACGGTAGGCTACGACTTTTCACCTACACTTTGATATGTGGGCTACTTATTGTTTTATTTCAGCCGCTGTGCAACGTTCTGTACTTGAGTTTTCGAGTGTCTAGGCCACTTTGTATCACTCCATCACTTTCCTTTTGTTGCTTATAACACTACTCAAGCCAACAAATAGTACCTTTTCCTTGCCTCCACTTCACATCCACAAGGGTTTTTTTCCCGTGCTTTTGCCATTGTCTTTTCACAAAACGCTGAATGTAATGGGTTATTTATTTGCATATTCAATGTGCCGTAATTATGGGAGGAGTCAGGGTGGGGTGGCAGGCACATGCACATGCTTTATTGAGCAGAAGTGCGTGGAAGTTGTTTTGTGCATCTGATTTTTTTGTGAGTATGCACATTTCCATTGTTTTCTGTATACCATGTTTTAGTGTAAATACTATGAATGGTGTTATACATGATGCCCCTAGTGTATTCTAGATCTATTCTGTTAATTTCACTGATTAACTCAGATGCCTTCTTGGTTTCCAATATATTTTTGTGAGAAAGATATGAAATAACCTGTTCTCTTAAAATACTTCAGAGTTTCCCCAGAATATTCATGCAGAGACCTCTGAGGATACATGTCTCCAGAAAATAATCAATTTGCTTAGAGATGAATTCTGTACAGTTCTCATTAGCTAATGACTGGAGATTAAAATGCCAGCTATGAGATGAGTATGTAGGGCATAGTGATTTAAGCTCCCTGATCAGAGGGGCATGGTTAGAGATAATAGTAGTGTTGTGCTTACAAGATTTGATCATGGGGAAAAAATCGTTGTCTATGAAGAAATAATCAATTCTTGAGTAACAATGTTGAACTTCTGAGAAGAAGGAATATGCTCTTAGGTTAGGATTTAAAAACCTCCATGAGCCTCCTAAATTCTGATCCATTACAAACTGTGTAATCATTTTTGAAGTATTAGATGTTATCGCCACTGTAGCTGAAGACCTATCCAGGTCTAGATTTAAGACACAATTAAAGTCTCCAGCAATTATAATTTTTTGAGTGATCACATTAGGAATAGGTGCAAATACATTTTGGATTAAATCTATATCATCCACGCTAGGTGCATCAACATTAATCAGAATCACTTTATTATTAAATAAATTGCCCATACCATTACATATTGCCCTTCAGGATCATATATTACATCTGATGCTTCGAAAAGAATAGTTTCTTTTTATAACTGGAGTAAAAAATTTGGCAATGCAGTCCCTTTGGAAGCAAAACTGGTCCTTACTTATTAAGTGAGTCTCCTGTAAAAATACTGTCTTGGCCTTTAAATCTATTAAGTGAGGAAATATGTTCTTTCTCTTTAATTCATAATTGAGACCTTTGACATTCCAGCACACAAACTTAGCTGTTTGGTCATAAAAACATTGCTTTTGAACTGTTGTTGACATTTTGTAGTCTTAAGTTAATGTAGTACAATGATCCCTCGCTATATCACGCATCGACTTTTGGGGCTTCACTCTATCCCAATTTTTTTCTCATACACGCTTACGTCACTACGCATGCGCTTTCTGAGAACTTTTATCTAAGCCCTACGATGGCTCCTAAACATGCTGCTTTTTCTAAGCCTTCTGACAATAAAACTAAGCGCCGGAGGAAGATGCTTACTATCCAGGAGAATGATTACAGTTGGCAATACCCTACAAAAGCCTCCTCACGCATATGAAAAGGCAGCGCCAGCAACTGCCTATCAAGATGTTCTTCAGCCGCGCACCCAGACACCCACTGCCTACTCCTAGTACTCCTTCAGTGGAAGAAGACAACAACGCACCTGCTGAAGATACTGCACCAACCTCTGAAGACTCTCCTACTGAGGTTGTGCCTTCATAAGTTAGTGGTTGTGTGTAAGAACTGTGTGTGTTTGTGTGCAATTAAATGTACAGTACAATAATCTACTATATAAAAGCGTTCGGGATTGTCCTTCCGTCCTGTGAGTGCAAAGCGTAGCGGTATTCTGCTTATTACAGACTTACTACTTGCGGCTTGAGGTACGAAGTGACGCGATGTGAGCAGAGTTCTGGTGCTCTTATCGTTCCCTTGCTTTTGTGCGCGATGCGCTGGAAAAATAGACAAAATTATGTCTCTGGAAATAATTAATGTTGATGGAGTACAAATGCCTCACCGCGTAGTAAATATCAGGGGAGATGGTGCTTGCTTATTCTCATCTATAGCTTATTTAGTGCATGAAACTCCGTCTTTAGCGGTACAGATTCGGGCTGACATTGTACGACTTTGGACAGGCACTTGAGGGGATAAAAAAAGCTTAGGTTTTCGGGAGATGTTATGAATGGGCACTTTGATGTTCTCATTCCCTACACTTACATGCCTGATGTACACATGGAGCGCACACAAATTGAGGATAAAAGTCGGTCGCCTTAAAAGGCGAGTGCGCCTAGTAATATGATATTTGTAATGTCTAATATGTCTTATTTTCTCTTATTTTGTCTAATATATTGGGTAACATGAGTGTAATGGTGACTAAAGGGTGTTATGTCATGTCTAGAGGGCTCTAATAATGTTAAAAAACATATTTAGAATGTCGTAAACAGGTTTTCTATACTCTGACTGCGAAAATATTCGATTTATAAATAAAGAATCCTACTTCGCGAAAATTCATTTATTACGGTAGAGTCTGGAACGGATTAACCATGATAAACGATGGTTCACTGTACATTGTTACATATGATAGCTTTGACCTAGATTTCATATTATTGCCAGGTATTATGGCTATGAAGGCTATTGTTATGTTGGCACATACAGTTATTGGGGCACCAGATGTTTTTGCATATCATGAAATCCATTTATTTTTTGCTCTAATGTAACTGTACATTATGAGCAAAATCACATTCTAAAAACTTTTGATAACTTCTCCTTTTACAGCATTTCGTAAAATGGCATGTGATACCTCTACAATTAAACTATATACAGTATATAATAAATCTGAAAAGTTTTTCAGTATCTTCCACAAAAATATAGAGAATAGGGGAAGACTCATGGCCACCTACTGCATAGTAAGCCCTCATTTGTGTTTTATATATAATCAATTCAAATTTCAGTGAAATGTGACTATGAAGGTTTTATCAAATTTATAACAGGTATTGGAATAGATTATCTTAAACAACACGAAATAGAACTTGCTTGTAATAAACTAAATACATTTCTGCTTGTATCTCCAAATGAAGCATTTGCTTGTGCATCTGTGTCAAGTCCATGTAAGTAGAATTTTGAATCAAGTGAAATTCATGCTTGATGGAACTTAAATCAGCAGATTGACTTTTCTGATTTTAGACGTTCCTCTGATGAATGCTTTGATTGCATTAACAGTGTCCTTATGGATCACTGCTCTGCTGGTGATGACTTACTGGCCAATAAGTCTAAAGAAATTTTCTTGTACTGAAGCAGATAATATATTTCTGTTTCCGAAGTCACTCTTCTGCTAAAGCTATTAATTAAATGATCAGTATAGACAAGTTACAAAGATTCTGAGATAGCCAAGTATGTCTGAGCCAAGGTACAAAATTCACTGGGTTTTACAGGTGTTTTATGCATTGGATCATGTCAGTTTCACATTTCAGTACCTACTGCCATTTTTGAAAAGGTCTGATGTTATAATGTTTTGTCTTAAAATCTCCTACTACCCATGCCTCTAGTAACAGGTTTAAAAGTTGCAGTGCCGCTTTCAACTTCTTCTCCTAAACTTACATCATGATATCTGCACTCCCTGTTATACAGTATTTATTCACAACCCTAAGTGTTTCATTTATCAATAACTTTAGTCATATTCTTAACCAGACTAGAAGCTGCCATTTGCAAAGTATTCTGTACATCAACAGTGGTTTCTGTTTTCCTATAAGATATCCCAAACACTTGTTTTTGTTTTTTTGTGTTATGTGATGTAAGTTGGATTGGGTCTTTTTTTTCATCTTTCACAATTCCTTATTTTTTCAAGAAGAGTTTCTTGGTCTTCATGTTGGTTTTGGCCTATTGAATGCTAAGGCAGGCACCACAGAAAAAAGCTAAATCTAACTTGACTTATTCACATTTTTTTTACTTGTGCAGCAAGGAAAAGATGACCAATAAGAAACATTTAGCTGCCATCTGTACCACTTCTTATAGTGGGATACAACATAAAACATGATATTATTCAAAATATATGCTCACCAATCACTGGATATAAAAGTTGATGTTTTAATAATTTTGAATTATGTTTCAATATTTATTGATGGCAGAGTGTGTGTGTTGTATGCAACACAATACAAGTACACAGAAAAATCAATGGGGCTAGAGTTAAGAACTCTAAATACCTCATTCTATCTCTTCTCACCTCAGTAAGCCAAGAGCCCAGAATACATTTTCAGCTGCTCATTAAAATCCAGCGTGTTGAACCATCAGGGAAGACAGGGTGCAAATGAACTCTGGTTCTTTCAGAAAGAAGTCACAAGCCCAATTGAAAGTTTGCTATTGAATCTAAAAGCGACAGGAGCTGTTAACTGTGAGATTTCTGCAGGTACACTAAGTGGGGGGAAAAAAACTAGAGGTGGCAGTTAAAGGAAAACATGGGTTTGTGACTTTTCACTTAAAAGCCTGAGACCCAAGTCTGAATTCATTTGGTATAAATGCTCAGTAATTAATAGTTTGCTACCTGTCTGTCTCCTGGCTTGCCTTGTAATCATTATAAAAATATATTGCTTAGAGAGTGGTTAGGCTTGTAATTGACGATACTTAAAAAGACGATACTTCACAGCTCTCCTCCAAACATAGGCAAGGGGCCATGAAAAATAAATTCCCATAAATACTCCAGAGAGAGAGAGAGAAGACAGTGTGAGAGATGTATTTTCGCTTTATTAGAGCTGACAATATGTCCAAAAATGCAATAGAGAAAAACACTGTCTAGCTGGGTATATAGGGAAAAGGATGCCAGGCAAGAGGAAAAGAAAAGAGGAAGGTCTAAGAGGAGGTTTATGGATGTGGTGAGAGTAGACATGCAGGTGATAGGTGTAACAGAACAAGATGCAGAGGACAGAAAGATATGGACGAAGATGATCTGCTGTGGCGACCCCTAACGGGAGCAGCCAAAATAAGAAGCAAACTGTATAGCCATGGCTGATAAGAGAATGCACACACCATTTGGGCACAAGGCAGGAACAAGCATGTATTCAGATACCAAAGGATCAACTACAATTCTGCTACAGTTAGAACATTTATGGATATACTAATAATGTTCTAAATATAATGATGTTTAAATATATTATTAGTCTCAATCCAGCTTGTAGGAATACTGTATAGGACGTTTCTAACACAAGTACAAATATGAAAGATCTCACCTTTTGCCAGACAGATGCAATTCTTTATCATTTAAAACTAAAAGTAAATTTTAAGTAAATAAGATTTTATTTAGGGCAATACACTGTAACAGTTCAGTAGAGACTCATTAGGATATGGAACAGTATGTAAGGGGACATAGTATTCTATTTCTGCAGTTATTTCTAATAATGTGTGCATACAATGCATTATATTTTTGACAACCTGACAAAAATCTTTGTTTGCATCCATTTTACATGAAATTTAAAACTGGATATATGAAGGATGAAGGGCATGAAGATGTCAGGGAAAAAAATAACCACAAGGACACAAAGCCCTCACTTCACCATAAATATCTCCCAGTTAATGGCTACTGCAGTACTGTATATGCTGAATGACACCTTGGAAATATAAATGTGTTACACTGTTATACTGTAAGGAATTGCATACCTATCAACAGAATCAGATTTTTGCTAGATTGACACCAGCAAGGTGAAACACTTGCAATAACAACAACAGTAATGACTGTGAAAAGAAATATCATTCCTCAAAACCTGATGCTTTTGCTGGGAATGCAGAGTTACTGGAGCTTTGTGAAGGTGGAAAATGGCAATTCTGCTGTTCAGCAGCATTGGTGTTTTCATCAGATTGATCAACTTACTTTGATTTAACAAGCAGGCTACTCATAAGTCACTCTCACAAAAATGAATAAATTTCACTGATATTCCTGACTGAGATGCTCATCTTTTTTGTTTATGAGACAATGAGGATATAATTTACAACAAGAGGCAAAGGCCCATTAACTGATTGACAGCTAGCTACACCAGACAGTGGCTAACTCAGTAGGCTATGGCTGCTGGTTTTATTTTATTGTAATATGTCTATCAGAATAAATAAAGAAGGAGCTGTCAAAGTTCAGTCTTTATTCATAATTTGTATTGTAGATATTTAATCATAAGAGTTTAATAAATATATTTGATATCAAAATAAAGCAAAAATGTAAACAAAGCTGTTGCCTAGATAAACAAAAACATACTAAAAAACTGACATATGCCAATTATTACATTTTCTGATTGTTCTGTAACAGCCCTGTTACAATTTATGTAAGTTATGTGTGGCTGTTGTTGCTGTTCTTCCTGCAAATATGGAAGATGCTCTTGAAACATTTTTTGTGCATAAACAAGCAGCTATACACATAATCTCTAATGTGAATTCAATGGAAAAAAAATCTGCTTTCAAGTAGCATGATTTTATAGCATGAGCTTGAACTAGAAAAAAAGGAAACGTCAATAAATATTTAGTAAGTTTTTTAATATTTCTAATTTTTAATTGCAACCACCTCAAATTAACTGTTTAGGTACCTCCAGTGTTCATTTTACAACATTAATTTCATTTTCTGTTATGACAAATTTGGAGTACTTCTCATTTTAGGAGTTGGTACAATTCACCCCTTTTCAGAAACTGAAATGTAAAATGTAAAAAAAAAATTGGATCTGGAGGTGGATTAAGGAAAGGATGCAATTTTAATGTGTACAAGAAACTTAGCATTTGCTCATTTCAATTAACACTTGAAAAATGTTGAGATTTGCTGGTGTTTGTTTCAACCTAGAATTTGAAGTAAATAAAATAGTTATTGTTTTTCAATTTATTAGTAACTATTTTGAAATGTTTCCAGTATTAGTTCAGAACATACTTTGTATCAATTCCTTACAAAATATCCTACAAATATGACATTTTATGTTGTTCTGTGATGCAGATGACTCAAAAACTGCAAAAGCATATCAGTTAGTGCACAGTTACCGTTTCAGTGAACAGATACATTTATATTACAATTAGATACATGGCACTTGTACTTGCGAACATGAACTGTCAAATCTACAAATCTGATTTGCATAAAAAAATTTAAACATTACAATGGAACAATGAGACTTGCAATGTGCATGTAGCCTAAGATTTTAAATTAGGAAACTCAAACACAAGATGGAAGTTGTGGCTGGCAAACAGATCAGTGAAGGGTGTTTGGAGGACTTTGGCATCATGAAACCACAATAAACTGAATCTTGAATATTCTACTTTCACTAGCACACAAATAAAATAAAATGGTCCTCCCTAGGTATCTTTATGGAATTACCTTTGTGTTTTGAACTTCTGTGACATTCGGTCTGATATAAGAAATATGGCTAACACACAGACATAATCATACAGACCTAATTGAACCAACTACTGTATATAAATACATAATATTTATTTTCTCCACATGGCAGGTTTTAGTAAATTAAGTCCACTACATTAGTTCACATGCTACCCTAGAGCTTCCATAACTACATAAACTTGTAAACATAAACACATTCACTGCGATAGTTATGGAGAAGTTTTATTTATGACACATACATACTGTTTGTATTCATTCTTAAATATATATTAATATTTTTCGTTAAACTGCAAACAAATGCAGATAGCTTGATATATATTCATATATGAAGGCTATTCTGGGAAACTGCTGATACTGTATTTTTTTAATATATCATGTATAAATTTTTCATATTTGTTTACAAATACTCTTGCCTTACTCCTCCAGGCTATTCACAAATGCACAGATTTTAATAGAATAATCTATAAATATCTGGCATGTTTTAATATCATTCCCCAGTCAAGGCTTTTCTTTGATAAAAAAAGGCCTAAACTAGAATGGATTTTTATATCCACAAGGAGCACACCTTTTTTATTATTTATTATAACCCTAGACTAAGTCAGGGTGGCACGGTGGTGTAGTGGGTAGTGCTGCCGCCTCGCAGTTAGGAGACCCGGGTTCGCTTTGCATGTTCTCCCCGTGTCTGCGTGGATTTCCTCCGGGTGCTGTGGTTTCCTCCCACACTCCAAAGACATGCAGGTTAGGTGAATTGGTGATCCTAAATTGTCCCTATTGTGGGCTTGGTGTGTGTGTGCCCTGCGGTGGGCTGGCGCCCTGCACACAGTTTGTTTCCTGCCTTGCGCCCTATGCTGGCTGGGATTGGCTCCAGCAGACCCCTGTGACCCTGTAGTTAGGATATAGCGGGTTGGATAATGGATGGATGGATAGACTAAGTCAAGATCCTCAGCCTCTATGACTAGTCTCCCAAATCATATGTAATATTTTATTATTATAACCATTACATTTGCAATTTAATTTTTTTTTTCTTATGAACTATTGCTCAGAAAAAGTGTTTCTATTAGTCTACATATCTTAATTCATTACAACAAGTTGTTCACTTAAATCTTTGGTAAAAAAAAAAAAAAAAACAACAATACTTGGATATAATACAGGTGGCCTCCCAGACAATTGCATGGGAAACAAAACAAAGCAGAGGAGGGCATGAAAGGTGGATATTAATATTGTTTTGTTAGACCAATAGAGGCAAATAAACAATAAAATTTAAATGTTCTATATTTTTCTTTGCAATTAAGTAGTTCAAGCTTCCAAACTTAAAGTTAATGATATCAGTGTCACTGCACATATCCCATGGAGTCAAAAGCTGCTACACGCTGTGAAATAAATGGCTGGACACACAATGAGGTTTGGGACAGTCATCCACATACTTTCCCAGGCTGCAAAAGGGCTTAAGTTTTAATACAATGTGTCCAGGTTTGAGTCCAAAGTAGAACTACCTTGGTATGGATGATGGAAAGTTTTTAAAGTGTCTCAAGGGAAGTGATGTCCTTGGGGCTTGGACAGGAAGTGACGTCGTTGGACCGTATTCAGATACAAGCAGAATTTCCACTCACTGGTCTGGCGAGAGAAAAGAGAGAGATTCAGTGCAACCTGCTGCCGCCTGACCTGGCGTGGAATTGGCATTTTCTGGTCCCTTTGGTTGACTCCCAAACATGTATGTGACAATGCATTTGTCCAATAGCATGGCAGGGACAGGTTGCCAGTGAGGAAGTAATCTTATGCATATTGTATATGTAAAGTGCATGACAACAAAAGAAACTAAAACTTAATTACTTTTCAAAAATATTCTCTCCAAAGTATAATATGTAGGTGCCAGTCAACTCACTGCACCTGCTGCATCCCAGGATTTGCAGTTGGCAACAAACAGTGCTGTCTATATATAGGAGGAGATGTGAGGAAATAATCCCAAAATACTCTTAAATGTGAGTACAGTTTCATTTTACTAATCATATATTAAAAAATATTAAAAAATGAGATTAGCTAGTCAGCTAGGTAAAGTGAAACAGACACATTGACACAATTCAGTATTTCTAGTTTCTTTTTTCCCCCCAAGCTTTATTTGTTCCAACAATGTATTACAAAAGAAGTGTTATAATTTGGCTATCAAGCAAAAGTTTCAGTGAAACAAAAACTAGAATTTTTAAAAATATGTTCAATAAGAAATACAAACAAAACTATTCACAAGTAGTTCTTAAAACTTTTTTTTTGCCTATTTTATATTTTCACAATCCACCATTACCAAGGAGCATCACCCAAGGGTATCTAGATGAGAGATTCCCAGAGAGATGGACAAATGACAACTGGAATGCAAGTTAGAGAACTGGACAGAAAAACAGGTCATTTTTAAAGTGCTGATGTCTGCTTGGTCAACATGGTTAAACGCCAAAGTCTGTGATAAATGATGAGAACAGGTGAAGGTATTAATAACCAGATAGTCTATCTGGCAGTTGCCTGTATCTGACAAGAATATGTAAATATGTGAGTGGTTATAATGACAAGGATCCAGCATGAAGTTAGCAGCACTTCTATGCTGCCCAGCATTCCTGCTCTTTTGACATACAGTTGACAGCATTTCCCCACTTGAAGAAATGGCTGTATTGTTCCGTGGTTTCTGTCTGGCCAGAGTATCTATACTAATAAAAGGCAAAGCCCTCACTGACTCACTCACTCACTCACTCACTAATTCTCCAACTTTCCGTGTAGGTAGAAGGCTGAAATTTGGCAGGCTTATTCCTTACAGCTTACTTACAAAAGTTAAGCAGGTTTTATTTCGAAATTCTACATGTAACGGTCATAACGGTCGATAACAGTCAACAACATCCGCCATGTTGAACTTTCTTATTTATGGCCCATCTTCACGAAATTTGGTAGGTGGCTTCCCTGCACTAACCGAAACCGATGTACATACTTATTTCTATGGTAGAACGCCACTGTCGGCCGCCATATTGAACTTTCCAACGTCACTAATTCTCCAACTTCCCGTGTAGGTAGAAGGCTGAAATTTGGCAGACTCATTCCTTACAGGTTACTTACAAAAGCTAAGCAGGTTTAATTTCGAAATTCTACGTGGAACTGTCATAACAGTCAATAACGTCCACCATGTCGAACTTTCTTATTTATGGCCCCATCTTCATGAAATTTGGTACGCGGGTTCCCAACGCTAACTGAATCCTACTTACGTACATATATACGTCCATAGCCTGCAGCTCGGTCACTGTGTGAGGCGGCGTTGGGTCCCCCCATTCCAACGACTCCCACGTTGTTGGCTGCCTGCCTATATAAGACCGTCCGTTGCTCCAGTCTCTACATTCCTTTACTTGCTTTGCCACGGGATTCACGTCTCCCTGCTGATAACTGCAGCCTTTTTATTTAATCCACGGCTTCTCTGCTGTTTTATTGTTCATTTATTACGATTATAGTTATTGTGTAGGTATTTTAGACTTACTTTACATTGTTCAGGTACCCATTTCCTTTATCATTCCAACCGTACCCCCATTAACATGTCTATCGAGGTGATCACCATCGATCAAAGAACTGTCACTTACTGAGTGGTTTCCATGCCCGGAGATGGCACCTACCTTTTCCATTCTCTTTGTTACATATTGCATGGCCATATCAGACTCACTCTTGATATCCGGAGGAACATTGTGTCTTATGTATTGAATGACTGGGACAGGTTCAAGGTGGTCGACTGATGACGGTACAGGAGATAATTATACTACACAGGAGCACTATAAGAGTGAAATGCTTAAGCCCTTCACCTATGGATCTGCATGTGAGTTGATGGCTGCCGCTAAATTGTTCGGTTGTTGCTTTCAAGTGTAACGAAATGGCCAAATATTTTACACCTTTCAACAACCGCCTAGGCCTCTTAAACATCTTAGATTCACAGGTGACGATTTCAGTAGTGGACACTTTGATGTTTATGAATGTTTAAACTCAATGAAACCTGTTGTATACTTACAATGCTTGACAGATGCCGAATGTCTCTTCAACACAGGTCCTACAAATACTGTCGTAATTGAAACAAACCATGAAACTCAAACCGATTATGACAGCAGCAATCCAAGCTGTGAGATTTGAAACAAGATTACTGTTCACATGGCCAACTGTATGTTGCATGTTCAAGAGTAACCTCAGTGCACAGCTTGGTCATATTACAACCGGAGGGCCGAACTCACAATGTGGTATACAAAGAGATCCTTAACAAATAATTATTGGTATATTTTCCCTCAGTTTAAAAAGGTTTAATTTTCTTCTTAATAAAAATTTAAAGGCAGTACTTCGCCGCTGCGATGCGTGGGTATTTTGCTAGTGTATCTATAAATGGGTTATGCATTGCATTATGAGAATGTCATTTAAAGCAAATTAAACACATATGTCTCTTTTTGTACCATATTTCTCTTGTGTAATTATTTCTGCAATGGTTACAAAAGGGATGGTTTTGGCTCTAGTCTGTTCTGCATCAAGAAACACTTCCCCAGAAGAAAGAGAGCCCCCTGCTGGATACAATCCAGTATTTTAGAGTAACTGTCAGAATGTTGCCACATGAAAGGTTATAGGCTAACTAGCACTAGGGAAGGTGGCTTGTGTGATAGTTAAGATTGACAGTATACAAGTAAACATTATGGGACTAGCAGAAACACATTGGAAAGAGAAGGGAGAAGTTATAACATCAATTTCAACATTGGATTGTAAATATAAGGTGATCTGTTCTGTGGACATGAAAGTAAGAAAGGAGTGGCTTTCATTTTAAATCAAAAAAGTTGAAACCTCTGGCCTACCACCACACCTACTCAGAAAGAATAATAGTCATCAAACTGAAGGGGAAGATCCATGACATGGTAATGAAGGAGTAATGGAAGAGAAAAACATTTTTATAAAGAATTAAAGAAGGTGATTAGAGAAAAAAATAAGTTTATGAATAAGTCAGTAATTATGGAATATTGTAACACCAGATGTAGGAAGCAGAAGAGTCAAGTGTACTTTTGGACCCTAAGGATTAGGCAGTAGGAATAATAATAGAGAGAAGCTGGTAGTGTTTTGTAAGAAATACCATTAGGAAGTCACTTACTACTACTTGGTACCTGCAGAAAGACAGTAGAAGACATGTATGGAGATTACCTGATGGAGTAACAAGAAACCAGATTGATTACATATTGGTGAATGAAAGATTCAGGAATAGTGTAATAGACTGGAAGGTAAGACCTGGCAGAGACTGTGGATTGGATCATAGTTTTGTCTTAGCGAACAGTAGAACAGCTCTCAAAAATATACAGTATGTAAATGCTCAAGAAAGATGTGGAATGTGAGTACTATAGAGGACCCTGAAGAGGCAAAAATATTTGACAAGAGAATCTACTTTAAGATGTACAGTAAGTAAGGAAATGAAAAAACTGATACAAGGATATAAAGGAACGTATATTTAAAGCAGCAAAGGAATTATGTGGGGAAACCAAGCAGGAAATCAAGCAGAAATGGATGAGCAATATACTGTACAAACAATGAATGAATGAAGGTACAGAATATGGAAAAAGAAGAGTATAAACAAAATTATAAAGAGTTGAGCAGAGAAATACAGAGAAAGTGTAGACAAGCGAAAAAATACTTCTACAGAAGGGAAAGAATGAGTTACAAAAACTTGACAGAAACCAATGCCCCAACCTTTTATAAAAAAACTAAAGAAGATGAGATCCAAAAAACACAGACCAAGCAAAACTAAAAAACGAAGGATGGTATACTGGTTAAAAGATGGGAGGAGTTGAGCAAGAAATGAACAGAATATATTGGGAAGGACTTGTGTAATGACAAAAGACAATTACTGCCACACATTGTACTGGAGGAAAAGGTGAAGAGAACAGATAAGGAGGAAGTAAAACAAAATCATTCAGAAGATTGTGAATGAATAAAGCAGCAGGAGATGATATGATTCCAGCAATTGACAGTGGTAGAAGAAATGAGAAGTAGGATGAGATAGATAAATTAAGAAAGGAACAATATCAGAAGATTTTGTAAGGAGTACCATTATGCTGATACCTAAGACAAAGAGGGCAGCAGATTATGGGACAATTATTTTGATATCACATGCCAGGAAGGTGATGCTGCAGGTAGAAAAAGCAAGAATAATGTAAAGGAGAGATTCTGGAACTGCAAAGAATCCCTGGGGAGGAATCAGTGCATTGACCTTAAAAAGAAATTACTGAGAAAACAAGTTTTTCCATTGTTAGGTTACAGGAAAACAAATATGAACAGGTTGAATAGCTTCCACATGTGTTGCTGCTGAAGGATAATTAAAATTAGCTAGACAGAGAAGGCAACAAATGAAGAAGGATGGATATAGAAAAGAGCATGGTGAGAAGAAAGGTTAGATTCACGGGGCCATTTGTGTCTTGAGGGTCCTTATATGATGCTAGACAAAGATACAATGTAATATTGTAATACTTTACTTTAAAAATGCAGTGCCATTGGAGGAGAGGTTTTCTTAAGTGCTCATACCTGTCAAAGGACAAGACTACGTTTCTTGAAATATGTTTGTAACAAACCAAATCTGACCAAGCAACCACAGCACTAAAGAAAGATTAGTGGAAAGAAGGAGACAGACAGAGACTTTGAAGACAGACAAAACACCATCTAACTACTCAGGTGTTTTGTTCCAGCATCACTGCTTTAGCAAATACACTCTGAATTACCTCCAGGACTTTTTAGGTGATAGACTGTTAATACTGTATAACAGAGTTCAGCTATGGCAATAACACAAAAAGGCTGCACAATTTGTATTTGGGTAGTAGGTGTTCAACAATTCAGTAGAGCAAGGTGGTGTTTCACAATAAGGAGAGTGAGTCTTGCACTCACATTATTACGGACTATATGAGCAAACTAATCAACACCAAAGAATGAATTAATTCACATTACACAGTGGCTTCTTTTTCCATTTCCCCCACAGTCTCGTTGTTGCTCTATGTTACTCAATCTTTTACAGAATTCCTTGTGTGCTTCAGACTCCACATACATTTGTAGAAAACCATAAAGAGCAGTTATCTGTTCACTGGGGTTATGCAAAATGTATGTATCTTTAATCAGGCATGCATCCAGAACATTTGCAGCTAGCAGCATAGTATGGTGGTATAAAATAGTGCTTCTTATTGTCATAAACTCTAGTAACACAAAGACATATACTTTAGTGTTTATGTGAATTATTTTGTTGTCTGATCCCATTGATTGTTTCTTGTGTGCAAAAGTTTATTCATTTTTGTGTCTATTTGCAAAGGCCCAAGCCTTATTACATAAAACAGATGGAGGAATGACCCAAATGAAATCACTAGTTTGCAGTACAGTAAGGGGTCTGTTCAAGAAAGAAAATTTTATATACAGCGATAGATAGATACTGTAGAACATTATTTGTCCCCAGAGGGAAATTTGGCATTCAGTAGCGAGAAGTTAAAAAAACAGACATTTTAGAAAGAGCAGTAGAAGCACAAAATTAATGTAGAAGGAAAAATAGCCTACCTCATTTAGGTCAAAGTAAAAGGCTCCAAAAAGTTTATTTTTTGGAAGGGCATTCATAAAGCCTGGTGAATCCCTACCTGTATGGGGGACTGTTTTGCATTCTTAATTTTATGGATGAATGAGTTTTACCAACATAGGAATACTTTACTATTTCACATAATTTTTTCAAGCAATCAGTAATTCTGCATACTTTCCAGATTTGTGGGTTGTTTTTTTTTTAAATAATCACTTTTCATTTAATTAAAGACAGTTTTGACATTTGATTGTGTATTGTATTTTATTTGTTCAATATATGTTAGTATATTGTGGAGGGCATTGCATCAAAGTGTATTTGTTATATTTTATTTGATTTTCTCTTTTTTCATTTGAATACAAAGATCTAACCTTTTTTGTTATTTGCAGTGTGTGGTATGTTAAGATGCTTTGTTGGTATTAGTGATGTGCAAACGCCATGGTGTTCACTTCATAAATTCTTTAAAGTCAAGAAATTTGAAGAGGCATGTCATGATTAAAGGGGCTGTATCATTCTATTTTTGGAAGCCGCGCTGAAGGCTCTTCAAATTGTCTGTGCTGATGTTTTGCACTTTTTCTTCTATAAAAAAGATAGAAATGTCTTGTAAATAGTAATACATCTTTCATTATTATTATTTCATAGAGTCTCCCGTGTTTTCAGCGTCAGGCTCCTTCAAGATTTGTTTTTCATCTCCACGTGGCTAATTATGCATGCACAGGGCGCACGTGCCTCCTTCTCTTATACTGACGTGGAACTCGAAAATTGACCCACACATTTGGTGACAAGTAGAGATAACGGATTACTTATGTTGTATATGTTTCATAAAAAAGCAATTTTGAGAACCTGCATTATTTACTATCTGTTCTGTCACTAATTTCCACAGTCTGTAATGCAAGATATCAGCATTATACACCCAGTGGCAGTCACATAAAATGTTGGCTGTAAAAGCTCTGGGGGATGTCGTATTTGGCCTCGCAAAGCATTTTGGGGCTCTGTGGAAAAAAGCTGTCCTAAACCAGCCGAATTGTTACTAATTAATTAAATGAACAAGGGCGAACACAAACGCAACAAATTTGCTGTGAATAAAGCAGGATACATAAGATAAATATGTATATTAATAAAAATAAATTATACATACCAAATTATGACTCCATGTTTATTTCTGGGGAAGTGTCAAGATTACATTGAAGCTGAAAGGTCTAGACAGAATTCAGTTATGTGAAAAGTCAGTACCCTCTCAGGTTTCACAGTTTAGGGCATCACGTGACATAAATAAAATCATGTAGTCCTCATTAAGTCCTAAAATAAGATAAATCTAGCTTTAGGCTGAAAAACGACACAACAAAAATGCATTCTACTTAAGTAGTAAAAGTGGAGCTAAATGCTTGTATTTTTTTTAATGTTTTGTTTTTCTCTTTTAAACTATTTACATTTACATGGTGAATATGGTGTCACCATTTGCAGCTCCTGTTCCCCAAAAAGCCACGTATTTTCCAGTATATCTTTTATACCCAAGTTGTCAACACTGGATTAACAGTCTGGTGAGCTGAAACTGCAATCTATAAATTCTCTCACTCTGCTTATATAAAATATATGTTCAACTTTAGCCAAAAGGTGTACTGTGCATGATAACCTGTCTTATTTTCAGAGGAAACCTGTTAGTGTATATATAAGATTTGCAAGCACTGCACTTGAATAAAACCACTTTTAAAAAAGTACATCAGTTTGTCAGAACACTCTTACAATCAGAGTTGTGTGTTCTAGTTGTGAATATAAGTTGCAATATACCTTAATTAAAAATACATTTCTTGAAGCAGCGTTCTCACTCTGTTAAGGTTAGTTGTGGATCATTAAGTGGTTACTACTGTAAAATGCATTTTGCTTGCTAATTTTAATTACCATGATAAGCTCAATATGCCCTTTTCTAAAATCAGTAATTTCCCAGTAAGCCACAAGGTACCATTTAAGGCTTCTTCCCACTTCTTAGTTTGTAAACTTTGAGTGATATATGGTTTGGTAAAAAAAGTAGACATGGTGTCTGGCTGTTATCAAAAGGCTAAACACTAATTTTGGAGCTCTAAACGAAAATGAAGGCTAACATTATATTTTAGAATATGTGCTATTCTACAGGTCAAAATACTATGTGATGATGAGACAGGCAGTTATTTTGTTGTATGTGTTTTAAATTCTTACTGTGTGCTTACAGTCTCAGTCAAGGGTTTATTTTGTTTAGGACTTGGTGTAAGAGCCAATCTTAGAAAGTTAAAGTTTTGAATTAAACTCACATTGATGTTTGCTTAATTTGAATAGAATATTAATGTCTTTCATAGTCATAGCTTATGGTATAGTCTTTTCCCCCTATAGTTAACAAGAGATAGAACCTTCTTGCTATAACTGAATAACAGTGTGATAATAAGCTCAGTTTGTTTGGAACAAGTCCCAGTAAAGAAGGACTTGAAAGACCCATTTAAGCTTAGAAATGGGATAAGCATACAGTTTTCTGACCGTTTTGAAATGGTTCAGAAATGTTAAGTGAGAAGTAACGATTTGTGATGTAACAAGATTAAGCTTAGAATTGAACTTTTCTTAACATTAACTTTTTCTTTTTTGTTATTTTAATCTTTTCTTTTTGTGTGAACTGTTTTATTTCAAAACTTAACTAAACTTTCAAAAACCAAGATATTTTGTCTGTGGAATCATTTCTACGCGTCAGGCTTTGGTTGAATCCCATTTTTTTTGAGTTGAAGCTGCAGAACTGGTAATTTTGGGAAAACGCAGCTACATCTTCGTCAAAAAACTGGCTATCTAAGGCCTGAACTGGAATCTACCATTCGAGAACAGAAGACACTTCTGCTACAGAACTCGTCAACGAAGGAAAAGAACTGAATCATTCAGAAGGTACTGTGATATTATCTACTATCTTCGCATGATCATTAATGAAAGCAAGGTCGCGCACCTTGAGAAGATTTGAGAGACTGTGATATTATTAAATGACGTCTTGGAAAAGACATTTTGGATGATTGGATGTGCCTTTGCTTGAGTCATTGGAACCTTGTTTCAAGAAAGTAATCTGCCTTGTTGGAACGTCCCTATTGTGACGAAACTGCTGTCAGGAAACGTCCTGTCATTTTATTGAACAGTTGTCATGGCGATGTCTAAACAGAGCTCAAGTGAGATCGGCAGTGATCTGAGTTCAGACTCGAAGTCAGAAAATATAATTAGAGATCTTAAAGATCACATAAGTCAGAGGGAAGATAAGCTTCATGTGTTCATAGCTGAGATCGAAAGTCTTTAAAACATTCCAGAAAACCGCTTAATGGTGGCAAAAAGATTTGAAGATTTTCGTTCGACACACAGAGAGCTAGAAGAACTACATGAAAAGCTACTTTGTATATTAAATAAGGAGGGAGCGATTCAGAAACAGAAAACGACATTCGCCGAACGCTTTAAGAAATGGAATGAATTCACTGTCGCTACCACGGCTTGGTTAGAAGACGCAAATAGACTGTTAGCACATAAAGTTGATGAACAACTAGTAAATCAGTTCGAAGAGATGCAATTTCAAGAACGGGTTCGTTCAAAGCCAAAAAAACGAAAGACGTCACCTCAATTAAAACATACTCTTGATGTTAGACTTGACTCTTTAGCTCAGAAAGCCACATCATCACCTTCTACGTCAGTGCTGATTGAACAATCGACACTTGATAGAATCCTACAAAGGTTAGATGAACTAGAGTCTGAAAGGCAAATACGGTCACTAACTACCTCGGCACAGCCACAATTGTACGGACACGGTCTTATGGATTTCTTAGCGCAGAATCAAGCTGAATGTAGTAAGGCAATTACCGAAATGGCCAAATCGTTAACTGATCAAAAGACAACACCTGCTCCAGCACCCCCAGCTCCGCGTGGTGAAGTACCTCACAGGCAGGTCCCTTTATTTTCAGGAGACCCATTAGCTTATGCAGATTTTATCAGAGCCTTTGATAATGCTATTGGGGATGTGCTACAAAATCCTCAAGATAAATTAGATTATTTAATCCAATTCACAAGAGGTCCTGCTCAGGATTTAGTTAAAGGCTGTGTGCGACTGCCATCGAGTCTGGGTTATGAAAAGGCCAGAAAGCAACTTGAAATTTATTTTGGTGATGAAGTATTCATAGCTGATGCATACATGGAAAAGGCATTGAAATGGCCTCAAATAAAGCAAAATGATAGTGCAGCTCTGAGAGAATATGCATCCTTTCTTGATAGTTGCAAAGACGCAATGACAAGTGCAGGAAGTCGAGATACATTCAGTAACAACCCAAATATTCGTATAATAATCTCTAAGCTCCCATACACTTTACGAGACAAGTGGAGAAGCTGGGCTTTTGAATTTAAAGAAAAGGAAGGTAGAAGGGCAGGCATTGATGAATTGATTATCTTTCTACATCGCCAGGTGAGGATGATGATGGATCCCTTTTATGGAGATGTTACACAAGGTAACATGGAGAAAAAGGAAAAAACTGATAAAAGTAGGTCTCCTCAGAAGTACGGACAGAGATCAGGAAGTATTTTCACCACCAATATTTCTGATGTAGCCGAAAAGGAGACTCAAGAAAGCTTTGTCAAAAATACTGTTAATGATACATGTGCATTTTGCAGTAACCAGCATATTCTCGCCGAATGTAAAAAAATCAAAGAATTGCCACATAAAGAAAGAATAGACTTTTTAAAATCTAAAGGTTTATGTTTTCGCTGTCTCAAACAGGGTCATCTAAGTAAGAATTGTAAAGAGAGAATGAAATGTCAGACATGTTCTTTACAGCACCCAGATATCCTGCACATTCAAAGGAACAGTGGAGCAGTATTTAAAGCTAGGCCAGTGTGGCAACATCTACTGAAACGGAAACCGAGACTGGAACTTGTATCTTTATAGGGGCTGGAGAAGAATGCGCACTACAAGTAGTTCCTGTTAAGGTAAAATCCAAAAAAAGTGAAAGGTATGTAGAAACATATGCCTTTATAGACCTCGGCAGTACAGTAACAATTTGTACTGAAAGGCTCCAGAGACAACTGAGCCTTCAAGGGAAAAGGACGCAAGTATTCCTCAAAACTATGAGTAATTATGATGATGATTCAAAATGCTAACCCAATGTTCTGTTTTATCAGATTTACAAGTCTGTGGTCTCAATGATGTTGAATATATTGATTTGCCAAAGGTCTTCACACAGGTCTCCATTCCAGTGAACAGAGAAAGCATTCCACTACAAGAAGATCTCGATAAGTGGGCATATCTTAAAGAGGTACGTCTATCTCGTATTGACTCTGAAGTTGATCTTTTAATAGGAATCAACTATCCAGAAATCTTCAAGCAGTCACGAATCATACCTAGCCAAGGAGGTGGACCTCATGCTATGAAGACTGCACTTGGATGGGTAGTTGGTGGACCATACAAAGAGAAAGACGACCTCGCAAAACAAAGTGGTAAGATGCCTAAACATTCAATCAATCGTGTCTCAATAACAGAGATTGAAGATATGTTGCTGCAACAGTATAACACAGATTTTCCAGAGCGCAATTGTGAAGAAAAGGAGGAAATGTCACAGAAGACATCAAGTTCATGCGCATAGCTTCAGAATCTGCAAGACTGGTAGGTGGCCACTATTGTTTAAATTTGCCTTTGAAGGATGAATCACTTAAAATGCCGAACAACCGCTGCATTGCTGAACAGCGTGCTATCGGACTCAAAAGAAAATTGAGCAAAATTCAGGTTTCCACAAAGACTATAAAGCCTTCATGAAAGATATTATAGACAATGGCTATGCTGTTAAAGTACCCAAAAAAAGCCTGAATTGCAATGAAGGCAGAGTGTGGTACATTCCACATCACGGTGTGTATCATCCAAAGAAAAATAAGATTCGAGTGGTCTTTGACTGCACTGCCACCTACCAAGGGATTTCACTTAACGAACAATTACTAAAAGGCCCTGACCTAACTAACACACTCATTGGCGTCCTTACAAGATTCAGAAAGGAGCCAGTAGCCTTAATGGCAGACATTAAGTCAATGTTCTACCAAGTTAAGATACCAGTCAAAGACACAGATCTTTTACGTTTTCTATGGTGGCCTGAAGGTAATCTAAGTAAAGACCTAGAAGAATTCAAAATGACAGTACATCTTTTTGGTGCTACTTCTTCACCCAGTTGTGCTTCTTATGCTTTATGAGAACAGCCGAAGATGCCAGGGATACATTTCCTGAGGAAGCTGTTAACACCATTCTCAACAACTTCTATGTGGATGACTGTTTAAGGTCAGTGACGACAGAAGAACAAGCAATAAAGCTGGCAAAGGACCTCCAAGCTCTATGCCTCAAAGGGGGATTCCATTTGACTAAGTGGGTGAGTAACAACAGAGCAGTTTTATTGTCCATACCTGAAGAAGACAGAGCTCATGAACAAAAGGACTTAGATTTGAGCCACAGTCTCCTTCCCACAGAGCGTGCCCTGGGAATCCAGTGGTGCACAGAAACTGACAGTTTCAAATTTCAGATTAAGTTGCAAAACAAGCCCGCTACAAGGCGTGGTATCCTGTCTGTTGTTAGCTCAGTTTATGATCCACTTGGTTTCTAGCACCTGCTTACTGCCAGCAAAGCTTATTCTAAGAGACTTATGAAAGAGAAATGGGTGGGATGAAGAAGTAGAAGTCAAACACATTCAGAAATGGAAAAAATGGATGGATGATTTGAAGTTACTTACAGACTATAAAGTGAACAGATGCTTCAAACCTACTGGGTTTGGAACCATAAAGACAGCACAAATGCACCATTTTGCAGATGCTAGTGAAGATGGATATGGCACTGTCACCTACCTTGTTTTAACAAATGAAGAGGGCAAAGGGCATTGTTCATTCCTGATGGGCAAGTCAAGAGTCGCACCATTGAAACAGGTCACAATTCCAAGAATGGAGCTGACAGCAGCAGTTGTGGCAGTTAAAATGGACAAAATGCTTAAAGGTGAGCTTCAAATGCCCTTACGAGAATCTACATTTTGGACTGACAGCACCACGGTGCTAAAATACATCTCAAATGAAAGCACTAGATTCAAGACCTTTGTTGCAAACAGAATCTCCGTGATCAGAGATCATTCACAACCTTCACAGTGGAGGTATGTCACATCTGTCCTTAATCCGGCTGATCAAGCCTCTAGAGGGCTGAGCATAGAAAACTTTCTCAAGAACACCACATGGTCACATGGTCCAAGTTTCTTATTGAAGTCAGAATGTGAGTGGCCAAAAAGACCAGATCAACTGAATGAGTCATTGTTTGAAGATGATCCAGAAACTAAAATTTGTGTAGTTAACATGACGAGTAGAGGAGGTGACCGAACCCATCAACAAACTAATCACTTACTTTTCAGATTGGCATCGCTTGAAGAAAGCGGTAGCTTGGTTTCTCAAGTTTAAAGACTTATTGCTGCACTTAAGAAATGAAAGAAAAACATTTCAACTAGAAGCCAGTCAGATTAAAGGTAATCCAAAAGAACAAGAATCACTAATCACAAAACACATGAAAAAATATAAACGGACTTTAAAACCAAGTACAATTTCTTTAGATGACTTAGTTAAAGCTGAAACCGAGCTTATCCGTCTAAGTCAACAGCAAGAATTTCCAGAAGAATTAAAAGCTCTAAAGAAAAGACTTGTGTTAAAAAGAACAGTAAAATCTATAAACTCGACCCGATCATACAAGATGGAATATTAAGAGTTGGAGGAAGACTCTGTAAAGCTGCAATGCCCGAAGAAGCTAAACATCCTGCAATTCTACACAAGCATTCACATGTTGCTTCTCTCATATTGCAGCATATTCATAAACGCGTTGGACATTGTGGGCGTAACTACGTGCTCGCACAATTACGCCAGAAATACTGGATACCTCAAGCAAATTCAGCTATCAGAAAAATAATTTCAAAGTGCACAACATGCAGAAGATACAATGCGAAAGCAGGTGAGCAAAAAATGGCAGATTTGCCAGAAGATCGCCTAGCATCAAACCAACCACCGTTCACTAATGTTGGAGTTGATTATTTTGGTCCCTTCAAGTCAAAAGAGGAAGAAGTCTTGTCAAGAGGTACGGAGTAATCTTCACATGTCTAACAACCAGAGCGCACATAGAGTTTGCACATAGCTTAGGACATTGATTCTTGTTATCCAAGCCATACTCCGATTTACGGATAGAAGAGGACAAGTTAAAATCATGCGCTCAGACAATGGAACAAATTTTGTTGGAGCAGAAAGAGAACTACGAGAAGCTATTAAAAACTGGAACACAAAAATCAGTGACGCTATGATGCAAGAACAAATCAAATGGATTTTTAATCCACCATCAGCCTCTCACCAAGGTGGAGTGTGGGAAAGACAAATCAGAAGCATAAGAAAGATCTTAAATTCAACACTAAACCAACAAACACTTGATGATGAAAACCTCCCTACAATGATGTGTAGAGTGGAATCAATACTCAATAACAGACCCCTTACGAAGACATCAGATGACCCAAATGATTTGGAACCACTCACACCCAATCACTTGTTATTATTGAAGACAAAACCTGAAATACCACCTAAACTCATTTCAGAAAATGAACCATACCCAAGAAGACGCTGGAAACAAATTCAATACATGGCGATTTGTTTTGGAAAAGATGGACAAAAGAGTATTTGCCAATACTTCAAAACGTCAAAAGTGGCTTGCACCAAGAAGAAATTTTGAACCAGGGGACGTTGTTCTAATTGTAGATAAAGCTACACCTCGCAATTCCTGGGTAATGGGTCGAGTCATCAAGACAATGCCAGATGCCAAAGGTGCAGTCAGAAGAGTTTGTGTGCAACCAAAACCAGCACACTGGACAGACCCGTGAATAAACTGTGCCTACTTCAAGAAACAGCCAATGTTTAAAATATGAAATTTAAAAAAAAAATGTTTGTCTGCAGTGTTATTGCTAATGATTTGAGACGAATAGTTAATATAAAAGTAATTGGCTCATATTGAAGTAAAGTAAAGTAATTGTCTCAGCTCCTGCATAGCCAATTAGGGGCCGGAAATGTAAGAGCCAATCTTAGAAAGTTAAAGTTTTGAGTTAAACTCACATTGATGTTTGCTTAATTTGAATAGAATATTAATGTCTTTCATAGTCATAGCTTATGGTATAGTCTTTTCCCCCTATAGTTAACAAGAGATAGAACCTTCTTACTATAACTGAATAACAGTGTGATAATAAGCTCAGTTTGTTTGGAACAAGTCCCAGTAAAGAAGGACTTGAAAGACCCATTTAAGCTTAGAAATGGGATAAGCATACAGTTTTCTGACCGTTTTGAAATGGTTCAGAAATGTTAAGTGAGAAGTAACGATTTGTGATGTAACAAGATTAAGCTTAGAATTGAACTTTTCTTAACATTAACTTTTTCTTTTTTGTTATTTTAATCTTTTCTTTTTGTGTGAACTGTTTTACTTCAAAACTTAACTAAACTTTCAAAAACCAAGATATTTTGTCTGTGGAATCATTTCTACGCGTCAGGCTTTTGTTGAATCCCATTTTTTTGAGTTGAAGCTGCAGAACTGGTAATTTTGGGAAAACGCAGCTACACTTGGCTCTAGCTGTGTACATTCTCCAATCCACATTGGGCATACAGAACCATTGACAGTGAGGAACAAAGAGCAGTATATCAGAATAAATATGACTCAACATCTGAACAATAACAATTATTGTTAAAAATATCAGAGGCTAATCTTGCTTATTCTTGAATATTTCTTTTCAAATTCTTTCTAGCAGAATACACTTAGTCCATAGGCTATGCTGCACTTAACCATTATAAACTCTCTTTTGGGAACAGGGTGAATGACATTTTCAGAAGTATAAACAACATCAGAGAAACTCAACAATCAACTTCTAAATAAGATAAGGCCTTCTGAAACAACAGCTTCACCTCAGATAAAGATACAAATACAGACAAATAAAAATAGTTTCTGCCGGATGTCTAATCAGGCCCCTGCTCAATTCAGGAATGCAGTTCCTTATTAATAGAAAAAAAGAAAAATTGTTAGTCCTTTGTTCTTTTTTTTGTTATTTTTTGGCATAAAAGCACCAGCTACAGCTCAATTTTACAGTACATTATGTTATTTGTGGCATCAAACATTCACTTGCATTTGTATAGCAACAACATTGCAGCATGGTAATACATGTGAATGTTGCTGAGGTCATTATTAGGGAATCCATTCCCGGGCTCCCAATTTCCAGGATTCACAGACATTTTTCATTCCCACATTCCCGGGAAGAAACTGCTGTAATTCCCAGGAAAACGGGAACAGCCAAGCTTGCATATATAGCGTGTAAAAGTGTAAAAATCGATCAAGAAATAACAGAGTTATAGTTGAAAATAATTAAGGTGGCGCCATTGCTGTAGCTTGCACTTCATCAGACAACAGCTTTGAACAGCAACTTGAAATTGCAATGTGTCAGTCTGTTGCATCCACATGATCTGTGCCAAGAAACTTGCCATCACAGAATGATGACAAGAAACTGGATGCATCAATAAAAGCTGAAATGGCTGTATTTCAGAGCAATGGCAAGCACAGGCGTTGTTTAGAACAAGTGTATCAGTATCTGATGATTGTGCCGCCTACTTCAGTGGAGGCAGAGCATGCTTTCTCAGCGGCTGGCGTACTTCTGCACGAAGGTGCATTCTTGCCTGGACGACCGCACGCTGGACACGTTAATAATAGTAATTCATTACATTTATATTGAGCTTTTCTTAGTACTCAAAGCACTATCCACACAGGGAGGAACCGGGAAGCGAACCCACAATCTTCCACAATCTCCTTACTCCAAAGCAGCAGCATTACCACTGCGCCACCTGTGAGGACATTGTGCTTTCTATGCTCTTATTTCCACAACTAAAGATACATGTACTTATATAACAGCATGAACTGCTTGTAGATAAGGTTAGTCTTTTATTTGTGTCAACATATTGCAGTAGTTTTATTAAAAGTAAGTGTTGGTCGTTCTAAAACCGTTCACATGTGAGATGCCCGTGCACTGTGTCATCCCTGGGAGCCCAGGATTCCCGAATTCTACTAAACACAATTCTAATGGAAAGTGTGGAAAAACCCAAGTTACTTCCATAATCCTGACAAATATGACACTAGTTAAACATCCAGTTGCTACATCCTCTTATGCCAGACAAAGAATGTTCAGGTCATTTAAGGATGGATTTGCATTCTTATGATTTATTTCTGACTTTTAAATTTATTTTATGTAGGACAGAGGTAATAGCTAATTGAAAACCATTTTCTCTACCTTCTTTTGGACTGGACCCATAATACCATCTTTCCTCTTGTCAAGCATTTCTCCAAAGAAAAAGTAAGTATAATCCGATTTTAAAATGATGATTTCTATTTATTGCAGTACTACTGGTAAAATCACATCAGAGAAAATGTTTAGTTAGCCTTTAATGCTCTGATCACACTTCTCTTTAATACTTTTAAACAGAAATTGTTTATATTTTTACCCGTGGCACTCCATTTATTTTTTTCTTCTAAAAACCATGGTGAAATATTAATTTAGTTCATCTGCTATGTCATGTCCAATTTCAGTTATTGCTCTTTTGTGTATAGATTTTTTTGGTTCTTCAAGAAGTACACCTGTGGTTTTACAAAACCATCAAAGCCAAAGCATTCATTGTTAACAGTTTGTATCTTTTTTCAAGTAAGATCTTGTTTAAATTTGTGGATACAGTAGAACTGAAGATTGGGTTCAATAAGTATAATAATTTTTGAGTGGGTTCAGTTACCAGATGAGTAAAGGTTTTGTAAATAGATGGCATTTCTTTTTCTGATTTTTTTTTTTTTCTTCTCTATAAACAGTCTGAACAGCAGAGTATACTTTTTTTCAAATAAATCATTTCACCTTTCAAAAAATGCAATATATGTACAGATAAGAACCAGGTCAGACTTCCTTCCTTTAAAGAATTCAAGTATTATCCATCATTTCCTTTTTTAGAAGATGTGTGATGACATGTGGATATAGATGATTGGATTACTATTCCCTACTGTATAAGTAATGCAACAATAATCCAATTTAAATTCAAGCAGATTAACTACAAAGCACTATTACCTCTTATGTTTCCAGGATGATTATGCATTACTGATCACTGAGTGTATATTTTTCTGAGAGTTAGAAATAATGTGTTTTGTATGGTTCCTAGCAGTCACTCACTTTAGATGTCAAGTTAACATTACAACTGGAAAATAATTTAACAACACTTACAAAAAGTTGCATTTGATAAAGTAATATACAGTGGTGTGAAAAACTATTTGCCCCCTTCCTGATTTCTTATTCTTTTGCATGTTTGTCACACAAAATGTTTCTGATCATCAAACACATTTAACCATTAGTCAAATATAACACAAGTAAACACAAAATGCAGTTTTTAAATGATGGTTTTTTATTATTTAGGGAGAAAAAAAAATCCAAACCTACATGGCTCTGTGTGAAAAAGTAATTGCTCCCTGAACCTAATAACTGGTTGGGCCACCCTTAGCAGCAATAACTGCAATCAAGCGTTTGCGATAACTTGCAATGACTCTTTTACAGCGCTCTGGAGGAATTTTGGCCCACTCATCGTTGCAGAATTGTTGTAATTCAGCTTTATTTGAGGGTTTTCTAGCATGAACCACCTTTTTAAGGTCATGCCATAGCATCTCAATTGGATTCAGGTCAGGACTTTGACTAGGCCACTCCAAAGTCTTCATTTTGTTTTTCTTCAGCCATTCAGAGGTGGATGTGCTGGTGTGTTTTGGGTCATTGTCCTGTTGCAGCACCCAAGATCGCTTCAGCTTGAGTTGACGAACAGATGGCCGGACATTCTCCTTCAGGATTTTTGGTAGACAGTAGAATTCATGGTTCCATCTATCACAGCAAGCCTTCCAGGTCCTGAAGCAGCAAAACAACCCCAGACCATCACACTACCACCACCATATTTTACTGTTGGTATGATGTTCTTTTTCTGAAATGCTGTGTTCCTTTTACGCCAGATGTAACGGGACATTTGCCTTCTAAAAAGTTCAACTTTTGTCTCATTAGTCCACAAGGTATTTTCCCAAAAGTCTTGGCAATCATTGAGATGTTTCTTGGCAAAATTGAGATGAGTCCTAATGTTCTTTTTGCTTAACTGTGGTTTGCGTCTTGGAACTCTGCCATGCAGGCTGTTTTTGCCCAGTCTCTTCCTTATGGTGGAGTCGTGAACACTGACCTTAATCGAGGCAAGTGAGGCCTGCAGTTCTTTAGACATTGTCCTGGGGTCTTTTGTGACCTCTCGGATGAGTCGTCTTTGCGCTCTTGGGGTAATTTTGGTCGGCCGGCCACTCCTGGGAAGGTTCACCACTGTTCCATGTTTTTGCCATTTGTGGATAATGGCTCTCACTGTGGATCGCTGAAGTCCCAAAGCTTTAGAAATGGCTTTATAACCTTTACCAGACTGATAGATCTCATTTGTTCCTGAATTTCTTTGGATCTTGGCATGATGTCTAGCTTTTGAGGTGCTTTTGGTCTACTTCTCTGTGTCTGGCAGCTCCTATTTAAGTGATTTCTTGATTGAAACAGGTGTGGCAGTAATCAGGCCTGGGGGTGGCTACGGAAATTGAACTCAGGTGTGATACACCACAGTTAGGTTATTTTTAACAAGGGAGCAATTACTTTTCACACAGGGCCATGTAGATTTGGATTTTTTCTCCCTAAATAATAAAAACCATCATTTAAAAACTGCATTTTGTGTTTACTTGTGTTATATTTGACTAATGGTTAAATGTTTTTGATGATCAGAAACATTTTGTGTGACAAACATGCAAAAGAATAAGAAATCAGGAAGGGGGCAAATAGTTTTTCACACCACTGTACATATAGGATTGAAATGGTTAAAAATACATTTTTGATTATTCTGCTTGTATGGTTGGACACAGTATACTAATGATATTAGTCTTATCTTATCAGGTATTAAAAGATGGGCTTTAGTTTTATGTCATTTTCCTTAGGCTTCTGCACATATTAAAATGTAAACCTGCTTTTAAATAGTTTTAAGGACAATACAGAAAAATCTTAATGTAATAGGAAATTTTCAATTGTTTGGAATAGTTTAGTTGTAAACACTTTACAGACATTCACAAAAAATAAAATTGCACTAGAAATGAAACAGATGTATTCCTTCCACTAAAATAATGCATTGAAAAGCTCACTGAATTCCAGTACTATGCAGTCATTAAAACCCTTATAAAATACTCCATTTCACAAGCAGTTTGAAGGAGTTTAGCAGTTATTAATAACACAGTAGTGAAAATAGAAAACTGACAATGGGTATCCCATTAAACATACAGCAGTTTTGTTTCCTCTGTTTTCTAAGCTCTGTGTCTGCGACAACTAAGAAATATATATGTACAGTTTAAGAATTGCTGTTCTTCCAAAATATTGACAAGAGGAAAGAGGCAGAAATGAAGCAATGATAGCACCAGTGTTAAAATACCCATCAGTCAGGATAGGCTCATCTGGAATCTTTATTTAGAAAAAAACAGAACATTTGTACCCACTTAACTAACTAATCCCTCTGCCATGAATCATATCTCAGCTTATGTAGTATGGTGGCTTATTTACCTAACAACTGGAAACAGATTTAAATTTCATTTTTTAATAATAAATAATAAAATTCTAAAATTACTTCTCCATCATTCAAGAAAATATTTGTGACTTTATCAAAATGGTGTCAGGTGATACACCTAGTTTGCTGCTCTTTGCTCACTTTGAGATTTAAGGTTACATTGTACCTTAAATGCTAATTTTTCTACCTTACAAATGGACAATGTCAGAAGCCCACTCTTTCATGTTTTTCAAGATAATGTTTGCATAATTTTTTCCAAATAAACTAAAATCACAGAGTATAGGGAGATGGCTTTAGGTTCCTCACATCCTCACTGCCACAAAAAACACATGAACTCGTTTGTTGCTGACCCTTTTGGAATAAACAAAAAATTGGACATCTTCAATGTTTAATGGTAAAAATGTATTTTACAAAAATATCTTTTACATTATTAAACAGAACATTGTGCACAGGATTTAAAACACATTATCAGTTCAAAGATTTTAATAACAGTGGATGTGCCGTCAATGCTTCTTTTGCCTCTGGTGAAGTTTCATACTTTACCACAGACTAAGAGGGGGCCAATAAAGTAAAAAAAATGAGGTTGTACTCTGCACCAGTTACTCATTCCAATCAACATTCTGTGTTTATGATAATCTCCTAACATATTAAAGTATTACATGTAGTAATACAAATGTTAGGTTGGAATACACAATGAGAGGTCTGAAAATCGAAAGTACACCTTTTGAGGAGGAATTAGGAGTCATAGTGAACTCGACACTATTAACTGCTAGACAGTGTTCACTCATTAAGACAATATTAATGACAAACATCAAAACCTTCTTCCACCATGCATAGTAAGAAAAAATGTGCGTAGGTCAGGCTAATGAAATGGCCTTACATGGGCTTCTGTGCAGACCATTTAAATTTTTTCTTATTAAATGAACTTATACCTACGAGTTGGACAAATTAGTTTTTTAGCATTAATGTATTTACTTAAGTATACCCATTGTCTTTGGGAAAGGTTAACTGCCAAAAACTTACTATCTAAACCATCTAAAACTACTATCTAAACCATCTAAAACTAACAGCTGGGAAGGCCAAAAGTAAAACATACATTTTCAGTAACCCTTATTTTGAATTCTGAAATGCTTGGTTGAAGCAAATTAAATTTGGCTTAGCTAGATACATTACTACAGTATTTGTTAACAATCACCTTGTGATATGCAAACACACAGTACAGACTGAGCAACATCTATCCATCCTTTATCCAATCCGCTATATCCTAACTATAGGGTCACAGGGGTCTGCTGGAGCCAATCCCAGCCAACACAAGGTGCAAGGCAGGAAACAAACCCCGGGTAGGGCGCCAGCCCACCGCAGGGCGCGCACACACACACACAGGGACAATTTAGAATCACCAATGCACCTAACCTGCATGTCTTAGGACTGTGGGAGGAAACCGGAGTACCCAGAGGAAATCCACGCAGACACGGGGAGATCATGCAAATTCCACGCAGGGAGAACCCGGGAAGTGAACCCGGGTCTCCTTACTGTGAGGCAGCAGTGCTACCCACTGTGCCACCGTGCCACCCGACTGAACAACATATCCTTCCAAATTCAGTAGATTGAATTTGATACACATTTTATTTAAGAGAAGTACACAGCGTCAGCCCATCTACTGCACCGTTAATGGTGGTCATCTTCTCAGCATGCCCCTCCAACCATGTTTCATTACAGAAGGAGCCCATAATCAAGAGTGCAAATCAGAAAAAAATTAAAGGCAAATATTATTTCACATGAGCCTGCAAACCAGAGAGAAGTCGAAAAAATTTTAAACAGGCAGAAGGTAATACACAAGGAAGAGTTTCATTCCCATACAAACAACATCAGACAGAGGCAGCTTCTGCAAGATTAACATAACTAAGCAAAAAATCGAAAAAGGAGACAAGGAGAGCACAATGTGGACAATTCACTGCAGACAGTAAGAGAATAAAAATCTGATCTGGCATGCAAATATTTGAAGCCTAAGGGTAAAAAATCAAATTAAAGTGGTATATGGCAACAATATAACTGTGAAATTTACTTTTTTTAAGTTGTGTTGAGGTTTTAATTAACATTACAATAAACAAACAACAGTTCAATCAAATATAAAATTAGTACTACATTCCAAATATTTTGGTTTCAAATTAAATTAAAGCAAATTCAACACTCTTCTTCTACTCAGTTACAAGAGCAATGTGAACAGATAGCCCAATATGAAGTTGTTTTTCATATAAATTACGTCATCAAAAAGGTTTTGCTTGATATTTGCATTAAAATTGTTCCAATTTTCAAGTGTATGCACTTAAGTCTTTTAAGCAGTTGCAGTGTTTCTGATTATTGAAATGTGAACACTCAATATCATTTTACAAACTTAGTCAGAAAGGTTTTGCTAGTGCCTTTCTCTGTTCATTTACCATCCTTGCCTGACACAAAGACCAAAGGACATGCTGTATATACTGTACCTGAAAAACTACAGTGCTATATAAATGATGAGTGTCAGTTTAGAAATACAGCAGGCTTGTTTGATAAATTTTGCTGTCTAAAAAGATTACAGCCAAAATGTATGCAAAAGATTAATCATCCAAAGCACTGTTTGCCCATGAATTGAGGATTGGTTAATAATCGGGTAACTGCAACATTTAATGAGAAACAAACTTTAAATTGAGATGATGCACAGTAATTACTGAAGTGGCACATCAATCAATATTAGACCTACTGTTCTTCCCAATTTATGCCTAAAATCAACACACGGGTGAATTGTAAGCTTGATAGATTTGCAAATAACACATCTGAGGGCTTCAAGATCAGAGGGGAAAAATGACTTTTAAATGAAGGCAAATAGATGTGCTAGTGATGTGTACAGACAAAGGAGAACTAGGTATCAGAATGGTAGTAAAAGAAAAGAAAAAACAGTTTAACTAAAACCTCTCATTTCCTTTGGTCATATATGAAAGCGTTAACTTCCCAGTACAGCATATAAAATTATGATTTAGAGTCCACAAAAATTAAGTTAAAAAAATCAATTATACTTTATGTAATTCAGACTTTCAGGGTTGTAGGTTTTTTTGTTTTGTTTGTTTTTTTTAATTATAAACCTAATTAATGTCTTTGGGTTGGCAAGATAAATTTACCCTTTTCATTCTACATATTTAATTTTTCATTACATTGACCATGATAAATAGCAATGGTTTATAATGTAACATTCATAAGTGAACACTGTGCTAAATTAAACGGTGGTATCTTTAAAGCCAAAGTCATTCAGCAACATAAACCTAGCAGAGTATACCCAAAAATAGCAAAGTTGTTTTTTATTTTTTTTGTTAATCATTTATTTTCAGCCTATAACTTGTTGAACACTATTTTTATTATTCTATTGAATCAACGATGCCAGAGGAGGCATTATTCAAGTGTTCAGTGACTTTGATGCTAAAACTTCTATTCTATTCAATTACAAGATTTTTTTGCCAAGCTGAACTATTTTAATTTAAGGAAATATTACCTATGAGGAGCTTGGCATGTGGATACAAACGAGTATAATCACAATTAGTGTTAATCTGCAAAATTTACCAAATTTTTTTTTTGGCAGCAAATTTGCTGGTAATTTTGTTCATCAAATTATCTGCAGAAAATTCACATTTCAGCTGGCATAGGCAAACTTTCTCCCAGAACCACATGTTACTTTGTGAGACCATAGTGACATCACAGAGCTGTAGCAGCCACACTAAATGGGGATGTCACTACCTACTCGATTTGTGTCCTGCATTGCTGACTTTCATTTAAGGGTCCTTGCATACATTTTGGTCACACCATGTAGAAATTGCAACACTTTTTCTAAATGGTCTCCCCAGTGAAAGTCTGCAATGTGCAATTTAATTACACCTGAATTGTTTGATCTGTAATTTTAAAACAGAGGAGTAAATCAAGGAAAACTGTGTCTTTGTCCCAAACATTATGAAGGGCATAATGTATATATAATATATGTATATACTGTATACACGTACATTATATGCACATTAACACCTTTTCTGTCTCCTCTGCAGACCTTCAGAAGGAAATCCCGCCTGACCCGACTTTTGGCTCTAGCCTTCGAAGCACACCCCCTTCCTGGCTACCCTCTATAAATCCACCGTATTTTCAGTTGTTTTTTGTTTAGAAGTGGATTCATCTTGTTAAGTTTACACAGATTTTGCTCTTGCTAAAAGCTCTTTTTTCAAGAATATGGGGTGGATACCCCAAACCTTTTTCTTGGTTTTGTGTCTTTCTTACAATATACATCTTTTTTTCCAATAATCTGTTAGGCATGGAAAATGTGTCCTTTAGTACCTAATGATATTTTATAAGTTATGTTAAATTTATTAAGTGCTGTCTTATGACAAATCTACAAACAAGATTCTTAAACTTTTTTCTAGTTCAGTTTTAAGATGAAAAAACATTAAATGTAGTACCTTTTGTTAATTGGTCTTCCATTGCCAATTCTGCAACAACACCTGTCATGATCATTATCCAGCCTCTTTAAAACACTTGAACATCTTCATTTGCTTTCTATTGTAAATAAGAAATTATCACAGTGGGGTATTTTGCAGCAGTACAGATGCCTATGAACATGCCATGGGTTGCATTAACACAGCATGAAATTTCAAATATCAGCTTGACTAAGTATTTAGAGACATGATCAGAATTACGTGTGGCATAAAAAAAAAATCACATTTATAATAAAGTCTACAAATAATCCAGTGAAGGAGGGCAATTGCCTCTTTGACATCTTTTGTCTCAATGTGACTGTCAATTGACTTTTTTGCTTCACTGAATTGGCCACTTATTTTATCCACAGTGTAAACATATTTCCCCATTGTGTTATATTTCTTACAGACAATATAGCTGAAAAGAATAAACTAAAAAGTTGAAAGCAAGTGCAAAATGGATCATACACCTAAATACAACATTATTAATGTATTATTTGATAACACATTTTTCAAGATTACAAGACTTGGAATTTAAAAATAAAAAGTAAAATGGCTGAAGATTTAACATATGATGTAAACTGTAACAATAAATGTTCAATATAGCTGTAAAGTTTTGCCTGTTTGAGAGCACATCTGAATTAATTATAGGATATGAAAGATGATGCAATTTTAAATTTAATAGTATTGTTTAAAAAAGTATGGATGTTTATAGGTAACACAGAGGTTGGAAAATGAAATATATTTTGAATGATAATTTACGCAGTTTTTAAAAGAGATGGGAAGATTCATAGCAATCATTCTAGGGTCTTAAAGTGTAATTTAAGTTTATAGAAAAAAAGTCATCTAACTTTGCTAGAAATGCAAACTTTTAAATTGATTTATAATTTTATTTACTTATTTGAGCTCTTCATTGAATTATTATATTATTTATGGATTTGCAAACATTACAAATCTCTACTTGTCTCTGTGTTCTTTTCCATTTTTGTGGTAGCATTTTGCACCATCATGACATGATTAAGGCACTGTGCAGCCACCTGTAATGCTTTAATAAAGGTGAGTGCTCCTGCTGTCCATGAGACCCACTACATTGAATCCTCTGGGACAAAACGTAGAAATAATGAGGAACCACTTAATAAAATTTATGTTAAATAGAACGCCCAGGTGGGACTGGCAACCTGTACAGATTTCATGGGTTTTGCTTCCAGCTTACTTCAAGATTTTTTTTTTGCTTTTTTTCTGTCCTCCTGGCCTTTTGACCTAATAATCATACTCACCTTTAGCAATTTACAATACAGTACATTATTATATGTAAGGACTTTACATTTCTACTTACATATCTGTGTTATCTATCTCTGACCTCTCAAACAGAAAAAAGCAGAAATGGTGACTACTGAAGCAGTCAAGGCACTTATAGTAGATATTGATTGCTCAAAAAACATCCATGAGTGAATGGAAGTTACCACTGAATATATATATATTATATGGATACACCTTAATAAAATGGGAATGGTTGGTGATATTAACTTCCTGTTTGTGGCACATTAGTATATGTGAGGGGGGAAACTTTTCAAGATGGATGGTGGCCATTTGGAAGTCGGCCATTTTGGATCCAACTTTTGTTTTTTCAATAGGAAGAGGGTCATTTGACACATCAAACTTATTGGGAATTTCACAAGAAAAACAATGGTGTGCTTGGTTTTAACGTAACTTTATTCTTTCATGAGTTATTCACAAGTTTCTGACCACTTATAAAATGTGTTCAATGTGCTGCCCATTGTATTGGATTGTCAATGCAACCCTCTTCTCCCACTCTTCACACACTGATAGCAACACCGCAGGAGAAATGCTAGCACAGGCTACCAGTATCCGTAGTTTCAGGTGCTGCACATCTCGTATCTTCACAGCATAGACAATTGCCTTCAGATGACCCCAAAGATAAAAGTCTAAGGGGGTCAGATCGGGAGACCTTGGGGGCCATTCAACTGGCCCACGACGACCAATCCACTTTCCAGGAAACTGTTCATCTAGGGATGCTCGGACCTGACACCCATAATGTGGTGGTGCACCATCTTGCTGGAAAAACTCAGGGAACGTGCCAGCTTCAGTGCATAAAGAGGGAAACACATCATCATGTAGCAATTTCGCATATCCAGTGGCCTTGAGGTTTCCATTGATGAAGAATGGCCCCACTATCTTTGTACCCCATATACCACACCATACCATCAATTTTTTTGTTCCAACAGTCTTGGAGGGATCTATCCAATGTGGGTTAGTGTCAGACCAATAGCGGTGGTTTTGTTTGTTAACTTCACCATTCACATAAAGTTTCCCTCATCACTGAACAAAATCTTCTGCGTAAAATAAGGGTCCGGTTCCATTTTTGTTTTGCCCATTCTGCAAATTCAGTGCGCCGATCTTGGTCATCCTCGTTGAGATGCTGCAGCAGCTGGAGTTTGTAAGGGTGCCATTTGTGAGTAGTTAATATCCGCCGAAGGGATGTTCGACTAATGCCACTCTCCAGTGACATGCGGCTAGTGCTACGCTGTGGGCTCTTGCTGAATGAAGCTAGGACAGCCACTGATGTTTCTTCATTAGTGACAGTTTTCATGAGTCCACATTTTGGCAAATCCAACACTGAACCAGTTTCACGAAACTTAGCAAGCAGTTTGCTAACTGTAGCATGGGAGATGGGTGGTCTCGTAGGGTGTTTTGCATTGAAATCTGCTGCAATGACCCGGTTACTGCGTTCACCAGACATCAACACAATTCTATCCGCTCCTCACGTGTTAACCTCTGCGACATGTCAATGGCTGTACAGAAAGAGAAACTTGTAAATAACTCATGAAAGAATAAAGTTACGTTAAAACCAAGTACACCATTGTTTTTCTTGTGAAATTTCCAATAAGTTTGATGTGTCAAATGACCCTCTTCCTATTGAAAAAACAAAAGTTGGATCCAAAATGGCCGACTTTAAAATGGCCACCATGGTTACCACCCATCTTGAAAAGTTTCCCCCCCTCACATATACTAATGTGCCACAAACAGGAAGTTAATATCACCAACCATTCCCATTTTATTAAGGTGTATCTATATAAATGGCCCACCCTGTATGTGTATGTGTATATATATATATATATATATATATATATATATATATATATATATAAATTATGTATGTTACCACTGAATATGCAAGGATTTTACATTTCGGCTTTTTATATATTTATCTTATCTAAGCTCATACAGATTTATTTTTTGTAACTTATTCATTATTATAATTATCTTACCTAATTTATTTGTTTTTCTTTGCTTGCAACTATTTCTTTGACATTTTATAAAGCACTTTCAGCTACTTCCCATGTATGAAAATGTGCTATAGAAATAAATATTGTTGTTTCAATGATAAATTTCATTAATGTTCACTATTTCTGGCATACTCGCTCACTTGTAACACTTAGCAGGGCTTGTGTTGATACCTCAGGCTATTTTTGTAACGGTTAGCTGTAATCATTTATTTCTTTCTGCCAAAATACTAATTTTCAAAATGATCTAAAACATGCTAAAAATCTTATCAGATTACTGTGGTATTAACTGTGATCTAAATGTCAAAAATATAATTTAAATAAAGTCAATTTTACTACCCCCATTTTGAGAACACCATTCTGTAGATCTAGTAAATTAATTAAATCTTCACAAGATGAGACTGAACAGCATGTTTTTCTGTTTGGCCCTCAGATGATTTTTGATATAAAATTCATTTTTGATTTCGTTATAGTTTGCCACTTATAAACAACACACTCACATTGGAAGTTGCATTTTAATTCCTGCATTTCAATTTAAAATGTACTCAACAGAATATATTACCACACTTTGAAACACAACAATAATTTACAATAAAAACTGTGCTGAAATCTGTTTAAGGATCATCCCAGCCAGGAGAAGCAGCAGACTGTATTCACAGGATTATGTTATAAGGGTTTGGTGGTTTTATAATGTTATTAAAGTTGATATTTTTGTACATATGACAGATATAATAAATGTATGGGATATTAACGCAAGCTCCAAAAAGCATTATAATGAGTGTATTTGTCAAAAGGGGTTAAGCTTCACCTTAAACATATGACAAAGGAAATGTAACATTTACACTTTTTCTTTTGCAATCCTGTGTTTTGTAAAAATTAACACACACCTATAATTGAGGTATATTTAAAGTGGGTGAACGAGGGTGTGAACAAAGACACTGGGATATGCATTAGTTATGATAATACCATCAGGAGATAACATGACTTCTCATTTGAAGTTTTCCGTTAAAATGCATAGATAACAGAGCCCTTCTAATACATGATATCTATGGGAGCTCCCACAATCACATACAGTATTTTACAATAAAATAATACAAATAAGGTAACAACACTCAAAGATGTATAGAATCTTCCAAAATAATGCATTTAGTCAAAGGAAATAGAATTATTATTTAATATTTGCCTGAAAGATGCTACTGTAAGATGTTAGACAGAGACAAACAAATGTTTAAAATATTAGGTCAAAAATATGGGGATGTCTGTAACACGATGATAGTACTTCTCAGATTTATCAGATGTTCCAAAATAAAGAAGAAGAAGGATCACCAGTTTCATTTGTATGGGCTGTGTTGGCATTTGAAATCAGTGAAGAAACAGCAGCAGCGTGAAGCTCCATCTAAGAACCTAATAAAAAAAGGATTACCACTCCTCCCCTGGTGATGCATTGGTCAAGCATGCGGAATGTAATTTGCTAAAAATGCTTCAGGTAATAAAGCATTTAATTGAGATTTTTTTTTTGTTAATTTCACTTCAGAAATATTACACCACTCATCATAGAAATGTTTGTAATACAATAATTGAAAGCTACTGCAAAGTAGTATTAATTATTACACAAAGATGGTTTATAAACACTTATGTTCTAAATGCAGCATCAATATAATCAACTTTTTAACCATTTAATTATGTTGCATCCTTAATGATCTAGTTTTTTTCTATTTAAACTGATTTTGGAAGGCCAGCCTGTAATTTTGAACCTGCATATGTAATCCTTCACCTTTGCTTTGGACCCTCTTTACCCATAATCTTACATCAAATACCTTAATAAGATGTTATTAAGCTTATGTGGCTTCATATAATGTGTGAGTCATGTGATATCTGATTACTGGTCAGATCTCAATTTCTATACAGTGCCTTAGCAACCTTTAAAGCAGGAAGTAAACTCTTCCATAAAGGAAATGAATAGAGGATAATCTATCACTTGGTAATATTCCTGTTCTCATAGCTGTACCTTCTTCCGCTAGCTCAAAAAATATTCGTGAATCTGCCTACTACAGCTCAAGTTTATTTTTAGAAAACTGCTAGATTTGTTTTATAAATATTATTATTGTAGGATTTGCAAGGATTTCCACCTATATGTATGTTATTTAAATTTTAAACAGCAGATGCAATAATATGAACAGAATGGAATATTTTGTGAAGAATTGGTTGTAGTGTTTACAGTGACAATAATGACTCAATACTGAATTATTACTGGCATAAATGCTCAGTATTTCCATACTGTATTTATTTTGGTTATTATTAATGTCTGTGAAATACTGTAAATATGCGATAGTATATTTATCAAAACATAATATTTATCAAAACATATGTTGACATACAGTATAAGAAAAAACATTTTCCAAGATTATTTTTATGTACTTATATGGGTTAAGTAACACATTTACAAAGGATTGGTTTTCATGCATGGAAACACATGAGCATTCAGCAGAAATGGAAACTACATAACTTTAATAATTAAGTGTAAGGTATATTCTGGAAAAAATCTTAAAGTAATCATTAAACCAATTATAGTTAAAACATCATGAAATGTGTATTATTTTGCTTTTCCTCAGTTGAGAAAATAAGTGCAGAACACATACAAGATTTTACAATAAACGCATATGGATAAAGCAGACAGCAACTGACTGAGAATTACTGAAAGCTCTTGCTTCATTTTTATTTAATGCTTAAACTTATTTCAGCTGAATTAACTAAAAATTACCCCATTGAAGTAGTAACTCTGAAATTCATCCTTCTAGTTTTTTGTAGTTGTTTAAAATGCAGTTTCTTATGCCTATGCTGAATCAAGTCTGTCTTTCCTCAGCTTTATAAGTGATAAGTTTAATGAATTACTGTAAAGTCTTATGATGTGTAACATTATGCTTGATGTTTTTGTAAGACACTCTGTGATAAAAAATGCTAAATAAAATACATGGTTTTGCAACCATCCATCATTTTCATGGAACTTCAAAGGGTTTCATCATTCTTATAAAGATATTCAAAAGGCCAGTGTTGGCTGTGCTCTTGTCACTTAGATAGTGGGGCAGTAAAATCAAAAAGGATACTTAATCACTTATTTAATGTGTGAACTATGGTTGTTTAACTTACCAAAGCTTCACCTTTGAAAATTATATAAACCACTGTATGTAATTATGAATACAAGTGTCATCTAAATATAAAGAGGAACTATTAAATGGTTCTAAAACTCCAGTTCTAAGCTTCTGTCATGAAGAAATTTTTACAATTACAAAATACTAACAGCAAGAACAAGCTTATTTTTATACCTTCTGTTTCAAGTCTACATCATGCACAAATTTGACAATTACGATCAAAGTGCTGCAATAACAAGGTAATGAGCACACTAAGACATGTCACAATGGCATATTACAGAATCAGATCAAGATAAAACCTTTAACACAGACAACAGTATTGATTGAGTATGGAAAAGAATAAATCAATCACAATATGGCAGATGAAATTCCATGTTGCATGCAATAGCTTTGTCTTGTCTTTTTGAACTATCAGAATCCTGGCTAACATCAGTTATCCCAAATTTGACTTTTGATTTATATGATTGCACTCTTTTATGACTGGCCAACAGCCACAGTTCTAATAAAAGGCAGGCATTAGTGTGTTTATTCATTTATCTCAGAACACTGCAATCCTTTCCATATTACAACAAGTTTATACTACAAGTGCCTAATCTAAGATCACACTATTTGACATGATAAATTCAGAAGATCAGACTGTTTGTTATTCACAGTGCATATTTTGCTAAATTCAACCTCATTCTACCATGATCCATGAACTGAATACAAGCATTAGATGTTGTCAAATTTTAAAGGAGACTTTAATTTCTGTACTCTAGAAATCTTTCAGGTATTACAGAGGATATTGTGTAACTTTCACAAAAAAGCTGGCTATCATCACTGATGATGCTCATCACCTTTAAAGTTCTAACTACTGTGCAACTTCAACTACGATATGTATCTACTTATTATGACCTCTCAGATATGACAAAGCTAAAATAGGGACTTACTGAAGCAGTCAAGGCACTTATAGTAGTCATTGATTTCTCAAAAAACATCCATGAATCAGTGGAAACTACCACTGAATATAAGCAGGATGTAAAAAAATGTATTTAGTTTAATTAAAATAGCTCTTAAAGCACAGAATGGACTGATATAAAGTGAGGCAAGCATAGATGAGAAAAAAATGGAGACTAAGAATGAGATTGAAGAATTTAATGCAATATATAAAGACAAACAATTGGTATTTTAATAATAATAAATACATATATTATTAAATAATAACAATGAAAGGCTGTGTGGGATTAAGAAGAATTGCTGGCCCAACAGACACCAAATAATAGTTGAAAATTAACATATTTTTACATATGATCCAAGAAATTTGTATTGGAAGGTAAATGATATTTTAGAACAGACAATGCCTATCAACAAAGGGAACATATTGAAAGTACTCTGGAAGTAGTTAGATCACAATTTAAACCTATAAACAAGGCAAGACGTCATGAAAGACGTTGCATTAGCTATAAAACATTACAAGCATGTGCTGCCCCTGTTTGCACACTCATTTCAGTAGGTGTTTCAGCGGTCAAAAGGTAAGTAGTAGTAGTAGTAGTGAGCTAAAGCAGAAGAGTCTTAGATGAGCTTAAGGGAATGCTGCTGGTATTGGAAATAAATGAGCTAAACTTTGGAAAGGATCAAGTGACTGCCCCATGCTCAGAAACAACAGACAAAAAGAAATGAATAAACATTCTGTTTTCCTGGTGGCAATGCTCTTCTCAGACTCAAATTAGTAAGCATGTTTAGCAGCAAGCAGAGCTTAACATGCCCTGTTGGTAAGGCTAAACAAGATTTTTAAACATCTGGTGCTTGTAACCTGTTCAAGCTTGTTCATAGATCATACCAGTGTGCCCATATTGTTTAGCTAATGTGATGGCTGAGAGATTCAAAGACATTTAGATAATTCAAAACGTATTGTTCAAGCAGATTTCTCAAGAACATAACAAACAAAAATAAAGGACATTAATGCCAAAAAGAAAAACATAAAAACAAATGGAGAATTATTTAAGCAAACTATATCTCATAAATATTCTAATTGTGCTCTGAATTCAGCTAAAGAATTTCAGGAGACAGATTTTCTCTCAACCTAAATGCTGTCTGTATCAGTTACCGTTTTCTACAAATATTCAGTGTTAAGTATATAAGTGTTTTCTTTTGCTAAGATTAGTGTTTTTGGAAATGTACACTTGCAATAAAATGGAACTGCAAAATGGAGTGATTAGGGGTAATTCAAAGTCAGTGGAAAAGCAACGTACAGATGTTGTCCTAATAAGTACTGATCAGATTCTATGTCAACAGTTTAACAAGTAAAAATAACAGAATACAAGATATCATTTGTACCTTCAGCAATTAGGCCATTCAGTGATAAATAGTGGCTTTGTCTGTAATATCAGGCACACTTTAAGGAACACCTCATTAGAAAAAGAAAACTAGGATTTATATACCAAAAATTTCCCTCAGTAGCCAATGTTGTTAATATGCTACAGTTCTGGCACTGCCAACTTGACGTTCTAATTTACTTCTTTTTAGTATAGCAAATGAGTTCTGATTATTCTGGAGAAAAACAAAAAAAGTTTTGTTAAAGATTTTTTAAAATGGAAAATTTCAAACATATTTAAGGTGCATGTTCTTTAAAATACTAATGGGAAAAAATGACCAGAAACAGTTTCCTTCGGCACTGCCCTACTTATAGCATGCTGATAAATGATCCTTAAATGTCCTGAATCTGTCTCAAGGAAAGAGAAGCATCTCTTAAGGAATGTAGAAACTCCGGTGAGAGGGAAGGCAAAGAAAAGTGTGGAAAAAGAAGGCTGACATGATAAATGTGACAGCATTCTGTTAAATAAAATTCACTGTTCACATTAGCTAAAGCAGAAGAGTCTTAGATGAGCTTAAGGGAATGCTGCTGGTATTGGAAATAAATGAGCTAATTCAAGTGTGCAAAGTGCTAGAGGTGATAATGGAACTGCTGCCACATCTTCTTTAATGTCCTCACCAGAGGCACTCAGGTTAGTTCTAATCTGGTCAATAATCAATTGGGTTATTAAGAAACACATTGCTTCATTAGTCTAAACATGCACAAATATCAAGTGACATATTTACCTACAACATCTCGAATGTATGTATCAGTAAAACTTTTCAGGTAATCAAACTAAAAAAAATTATTCAAGTAATTCACTGGAGATCAAATGTTATACTACTACAGTATATACTGTATCAGTACAATTATGAGTACCTGTTTTTACATGGGAAATATGCAGCCTTTTAAAGTAACATGATTATGTAGGAGAACAGTCATGTTAGGGTAACACTGTAGATTGCTTGGTCCACGTCAAGAATTTGTGATTGGGTCCTGACCTCTGCAGAGAAAGCTAAAGCAAGAAAATCCTGAATCTGAACAGCTTTTCAGTCTTTTGACTCATGAATATTCGTTTCACAGGAGTCCCGTTACATATGCCAGGATTGGGGTTTTATTCTTACTGTATATCTGATTACTTAAAACATTCAGGATACAGTGCAATTATCTAAATCAATATTTTTATGGAACTGAGACCCAGACAGGTTATGTGACCCTGTGAGATGTAGGTAGAAACAGAAGCAATGGCCTGGGAGTACAAAGTACTTGTACCTTAGCCATTAAACCACATGGCTTGCCAGTTCTTGTTTCAATAATCAAACCTATATATTAATAAAGATGAAATATAAGCAATGTGAGAGAAATTAGCTAAATATGTATATGTGGCATGGTGGCACAATGGTAGTGCTGGTGCCTCGCAGTAAGGAGACCTGGGTTCACTTCCCAGGTCCTCCATGCATGGAGCTTGCATGTTCTCACCGTGTCTGTGTGGATTTCCTCCAGTTGCTCCGGTTTCCTCCCACAGTCTAAAAGCATGCAGGTTAGGTGCATTGGCTATCCTAAAATTGTCCCTAGTGTGTGTGCTTGGTGTGTAGGTGTGTGTGTGTGTGTGCGCCCTGCGGTGGGCTGGCGCCCTGCCCAGGGTTTGTTCCTGCCTTGCGCCCTGTGCTGGCTGGGATTGGCTCGAGCTGACCCCTGTGACCCTGGGTTAGGATATAGTGTGTTGGACGATGACTGACTGACTAATCCTTGACATAACAATAACAATATTTTGTAGTTTTTTTAATCTTTTAATCTAGGACTGAGTTGCAAAGATTAAGATATTCATATAAAAATACTGTAATGGGCTATGTAAATTGATAAATATTCTGTATGTCTTTATTTGTAAGCTAGACAAACTAAATGTTATTCAGGTGGCATGTGCTTCAGGTTGCATGTTTTACTTTATTGATACAAAGTGTTGTGCTTTGATGTTTACCTAACCAATCCAAAACCCAAGCCTTTAGGATTGCCTCAGAATGTGACATTAATAGCAGGAGCAATGAAGCCTGTATCAGACAAGTTTGGCAAGGGTGATTGTGTTTGGACTTACATGAGTCTATAGGCCTTCACCCACAGGAAGGCCATAAACTGACAAAATAAAGCAACTGGGGGATGAGTAGTACCTGAGCATTTTCATTGGTAAATGGCCAAGGAAGGGACAATGTAAACTAATTCTATTGGTCTGCAGAATGTCTCTTTATGATTAGTTTCGAAGCAGAAGCCATTCTGTATGATAGCATCCCACTGTCTTGTGATTTGTAAAAAGAATAGTATCAAGTTGGTCACCTTGTCTTTACCACTGTCTCTCAGCATCTGGCCATGAAAAGCAGACCATGCTGAAGACAAGTCAGTCTCAGCAGCATGTTTTAAAACTCCACTCAAAGGCCATGTGGTAGCAAGCTAGACTGTAGATAAGCCAAGAGCCGCCTATGGACACAAGATACAGTGCTGCTTAGGCTGTAAGGGTATGGTTTGCTAACATTCACAATGTACTTCTTTAATGTTTTTGGCCATTACTTGGCAGAGACACCAACTATATGGAAGGACCAGGGGAGAGAGCACTGGCAGAGCAATATTTTCTCTGGGACACCAGAGGGCAGCTCTCCTGGGTGGCTATTGCACCATGGATTCCCGCATGGAATTCTGGAACTTGGAGGTTGGCACAGCCCTGTTGGGTTCTAGGGGGGCCGCCAGGGGGAGCTGCAGAGCCCTACATTGGGCTCTCACCACACCACCTGGGAGTGATTCCAGGTCAGATTAATAAGTCACCTGGAACACTCCCAGGGCACCATAAAAGGAGCTGAAAGTGCTCCCCAGCTGTAAATAAACGTGTGTGCAGGACTTTAACTTGTGTCTGCCTGTCTGTGCCCGGTTAGAGCAGCTGTACACACCCAGTAGTTCACAGTATTTTATCAATAATGTGTAACTTGACTTCTGCCTGGTCCTAAACTCTGTCTAACTGTCTGAAGTTAGAAGGGGTGGGGAGGAAGTGCTAAAGTTCCTGACCACGCAGTGGCAAGTGTATTGGATTTAAGACATTTTATTAAGGTCTACACAATAAAGGCTTTAAGGGGAAAATTAGGTTATAATAGGACGGACCTTACACGATAAAACAAATATATACACTGTGCTTATTTAGGGTTGCCTGTCGACTTTACAGTACATGTTTTTGGACTGTTGCAGGAAACCCAAAAGTCCACACTAAATGCAAATCAGTATCCCAGCTATCCTGGCTCTGCTGACACATTAAACATATTTTCAGGAAGTGAAAAATACATGGCGCCAAATTGCCTGCACTATGGCTGTTAAAGAGACCTTTACAAAAAAAAAAAAAAAGGTTAAAACAGGTTCTGGTGTAATTCACTACTGCACACTAATCTTAAACACAAAAGAGGAATGTGTTTTGGGAGCTTTACTGGACAGAGCGTAAAGGCTCACTTTATTCACCAAAGTGTATGTGTCCAGACATATATGCCAGCCTAAATTGAACTAGAACCTATAGGGCACAATAATAGTACCATGGTTAAAAACAAACAGAGATGAGAATGCCAAAAAATAACTGGTGCTGGTAAAACCAAAGAGCAAAATGTACAGCGAAGCAAAAGGTTAATGATAGCATTTGAGAAAAAAAATAAAATCACTAAAATGGAATGTTTTTTTTCTCTAATACAAAGCTGACAGTCTTACAAACACTTATATAAGAGAAATAATGCCTGCAGTTAAGTTACAAACCTACCATTGTCAAGTGAGTAAGAAATCACCAATCACCAAGGAAAGTAAAAATAGTCAAACCATCTTGGACTCCTGGAAGACATGGGACTGCAAGTCACAAATAATAGTTTGAAAAAACAAAACAAAAAAAAAATGTTGGGGTGAAAAAATGTCAAACAATCTGCTGAACTGAGGTCAGAAACACAAGAACCAATGAGTACTACAAACGCAAAAGGCAAAAAATAAATACTGCATGAACACCTTGTTTTTAATATTATAGTGTTAATAATGTGCCACTTCATGTTTTATTCAATGTTTGTTCATTCTTAAGTATGTTGATTATGTGTATAATTCTTTATTTTTGATATTGTCTATGTATATAATCTGACTTGGTTATGTTCCATGTATTTTGTGGGTGGTCCTCCAAGAAGCAGGGCCACCTGCCAATCACCGCTAGGAACTGCCATCCACCCTATAAATCTGATGGGCCTTTCACAGTTCCTGATGTTTCATTTCAAATGCACTTAGGAGTGGTGAGTTCTAGTGCTTTTTGTGAATTCAATGTACTTTGTAGTTACTGGATGTGTTCATTCTGCATCTTAACTATTCTTGGGTTTTTATATTGGTACTTTTGGTTGTATTGGACTGCCTTGTTTTTTTGGGCAAATTCTATTCCCTTCTACTCAATAGGGCTTCATTATTACTGAAATACATTTTTTGTGAAAAATACATCTTAAATATAAAGATTCCACAGGACCCTTTTTGTGTCTAGCTAGGGTTTTTGATGAAATTTCCCCCTTTACTGGGCATTTTTTAGAAGTGGTTTGGGACCTATGTGCTTTGGAACACCTAATTCATAACAGTTATCCAAATATTTTTAACAGCCTTCACCTTTTTCTCCTTAAGCATTTTTTCCAATTTTCCTTCATATGCTAGTTATAAATTCTTATATACAAAAATGTTGCTTCTTTTAGTATGAGAAAATGTCTTTGTGTCAGTTGTGAGAGGCCCTGCAGTGTTCTCTCTATCCTTGGGTGTGTCTGTGCATGTGCACCTGAAGGCTACATGGTGGCAATAAAATGAGGCCTGTCCAACTTTTGATTTATTTATTTCACTTTTCCCAGATGAGGCTAAGCCAGCAACAAAGGCACAAAAATTCCAGTACCATTTGCTCCCTTTAATGAAAGGTGATCCAATATCAGGGCTACACTGATTTTCAACCAATGCTGAGGGGATTGCCTGACAGTGCTGTATCTGAAGAAGCCACCAAGAAAATCTGTGTGTGCTTCTCCCATTTTGTGAGGAAACAGCCCAGCAGCATGATGCTGCTGTCTGAAAGAAGCACAATGTCTTGGTGCAGAAAGAACATGTATGCATTTAGAAATTAGTTTATTAAATTATTTGCTGACTTTGCCAACACCTGGTCACACTGTGGTTGGCTCTATTACCGAATGTGCAGTACATATGTCCTGTGTATCCCTCTTCACTTGATAGGCATTCAGTTCTAAACTTGAAGTGTTGCTGTTTCAATTCAAGCAGTTATTAACCAATACATTTTTGGAGCAGCAGGTATTGGCAAGGCTCTTACTTTTAAACTATATTGCTGTATTTTAATGGATGATGATGATGATGTAAAATGTTAACATGATGATCTGATGCCAACAAGACAGATCAGGCACCATCAAACCCATTGTTTGATTGATTTTTTTGTGCTGTGAATGGTGTGTGAACTTACACATCTCAATAATTATAAACGAAAGAGGGGCAAATGCTATTAGTTTGGTAAGTCAATGTTAACATCTGAGAAGACTGCACACATAAAAGAAAATTCTGACATGGACTCAACAGAATTTTCATGCCAAAACCACAGCAAGGAAATGTGGGAAACTGACACCCTTCTCAGGCAACTGCAACTTTCAAGGCCACAGCACTTAATCCTCAAAGTAATTGACGTATAAAATAATAAACAATACACTGGTGGAAGAAAAAAAAAAAGGCGCAGCCAGGAGGAAGGCTCAAGTAAAATCCTAAAGCGTTTGGTCTGCAGTAACAGCAATAAGTTATGGCAGCTTTAATTGTGTCATAATCATATTTCCCAATTGCCTTGACTAAAATTTGCTGATGTAATGAACAATATTTACTAATACCTTAAATGTTTGATGGTTTGATGTATATAGAGAGTAATTTGGATTTCAGATTAGAGGATGCAATGCAAAATTAATTCACCTTTAATCTGTGTTTTTCTGTCCATATGTGCTTTAAAGTTGCAAAATAATACCAGTTATCAGCTGATAGTTTGTCCATGTTGCTTTGATTTTGTACAAATTAACTAGTTTTAAATTTGTTGCTCTTTGATTTTCTAAGTAAGAAGGCCAAAACTATTGCAAAAACAGACACAAACTGGATTCAAAGAGTAAAGAAGATTCAGTACAACAGTACAAAATGAACATCTTGCAATATTTGAACAAAAGAAACAAACTCTTGATGTACCTTACAATCAACAATGACAAATCTGAGGAAAGCTGAAGAAAACAATTGTAGCTGATGACAAGAGCTCAAAGTCAATGGTGGTTGATATCTATAAGAATCTGTACAGTGCATAGAAATGCATATTACAATGTTGCATTTGCAGAAGACTTTGGCAGGATTACAAAGGCCATGCTGCAATTAAAATTACTAGAAATTCCACAATAATAATTAATTATTGTATGGTTGAAACAATAGAATGCTGGGAAAAGTGTTTAGGACAAATGAGACTAATGTGTATCAAAAAAATGTAAGTTGAATGAACTGTATATTCTTAAACACACAATGCACCTTTTAATATGTTAATAATGATAGATCTGATGTCATTTTTTAGATATACTGTACATGGTTGCATTTCAATCTGGTGTGCTCATTTTTTTTGTTTTTTGATGACATCACTAATAATAGTATCAGGAAAACAAATTCAAAAGTAACCAGTAAACACTCTGTCTTCCTCCATAAGGGAAATTTCTTAAAGATTGATTGGCTGAGATATGAAATCTCCCAAAGCAAGCCGAAACTTCAGTGTAGCATCTCAAATAACCTCTCACTAACCAAGGAACCTTGTGAGGTTAAGGAAGTATCACCTCAGTGGTGCTACTGATATTAAGTTAAATAGTTATGCCACTCAAAATAAAAGCACAAAGCAAAAAATAAATAAATGCTGCAGTTTAAGATGTATACGCAGAGAAATACCCAAAATAAAATGTTACATTCTGGGTTCTGGCCTTTCATTATTTTCTGATCTCCACTTTGTTTTGCTTGTGTACACATCAAAAATAGAAGCAATGACTCTTCTAATGCAGGGAATTACTGTATTTTTTACCTGTAAAATGATTACCAAACCACAGAAAACCATTCTTTGCTGAATAATAATAAATAGCAAAATTAAACAAAGCTGAAGAGGATAAGTCATGTAAATAAATGGAAGACTTGGACTCAGAACGTGATGCCTCCCGACACCTTGTACTTATTTATAATCTATACTGCAGAGGGACAATGACATTTCCAATTCTTGCTCTGCCCCAGAGTAATGTACTATGCACCTCCATGGCCTGGAGGGAATTGCTCATGTTGTGTAAATCCTACAGTATCCAGTGCTTTTACGTCTAAATCTAAAAAGTTTGAAATGGCCACCCAATATGTCTGCCAATCATAATTGGTATTACATCTCCATTTGTGTCACTTTTAATGTCTCAAAGCCAGCAAAATGACAGACTGCCTAAATAGGGCTATATCTCTTCAAGCAGAACAAAATGCCTTGATTAAATCTGCCTGAGCTGCTGCCAGAGTTGCAAAAATTCTGTGCATGGTACAAACTGCAAAACTAAATGACACTATTTTTTTTTCTTGCTTTCACTATATTGGATTAGCAAAATGTACACTACATAGTTTTTTGCTGGTGCACTTAATTTAACAACTGGATTAATTGTGGCTGACATTAACATACTGCTTTTATTCAGTTTTTGATTTACTGTATTAATTTCTTTATTATCTGAATTAGAATTTAATATAAATCCTGTTATTCTCTTTTTAGTTTAAAAAACAAAAACATTTAATTTTATCCATTATGTAAACAGAACTTGGGCCTAGCCACTGTCTGAAATTTGCATATCTTCTCCATGTCTCATCTATCTCACATCAGGAAGATGTGTGTGAGATGAACTGGTAATTATAAATTAGTGTGGTGAATGTAGGTGGTCTACAAGTGGGCCCTGTGATGGTCTTGTAAATCATACTATACTTTGGTGAGTTTTTCCTGACTAAAAAGATGCATAATATGTTGGTTATAAATGACAAATAATGTCTTTTTTACATTATTGCATAAATATACATAAAAAACCCTTCATGATTGTTTGCAGCTGTATGAGTGAAAGAGTGAGACCTGTGATGGCCTTTCAGTCTGTTCATGGTTGGCCCTGCCAAATCCTCAGGCTAACAGAAATCCTTAATTTGATTAAATGGGCTTGGGAAATTGGTAGAAGGGCTTAAGCCACACAATTTATAGAAATATCTACCAAAAAAGTCACACTCTTCAGTCAACGCATGATATGAATTTTAGGCCATACCACCCTCTACTAGGACCTGTTTTGTCTCCTGAAAAGAATAAAACCCTTAAGGGCAAGGATTCAACCAGGTGTTAGAAACATTACATAAAGATATTAGTCCATGTTGACTAGGCAACATCACATAATTTCTGTTGATTTTTAATTGGCTGCAAATCTCTTGTTTCACCTCAGACCAGTTGTGCTCAATTAATTGCGATCTTTGGTCTGTGTCAGCCATTGAAGGAAAGTTTAGTTAGCAACATGTTAGTGGAACCAGTTTGTGATAACAGTGTTTTGTGGTTGAAAGTATGCATGTGTAAAAGGGTAAATGTAGCCAGAAAATGATAGACACTCAGCAATAAATGACAACACATATTGTTGCATTCAATACTGATTGCCTCTGTAATACAAATAGGTGCGAGGTCTGGAAAATTGGGTAGATTTCTTTAAACAAAATTTATGTTTTGAAAATTTTGGAAAAATTGTGTTGCTCATAAGTTAAATCTGAAGCATAATTGTTCATTAGATGCAAATACATTATCTATATACAGTTCTCTTAGTGTCTTAATCACAAGTGTTTTCCAAAGATTAAATACTGAGTAGTTTTGAGAAGGTTGAAAAAGATTATTACAGTGTCAAGGAGCAACAGATAAAAGCTTCTCTGCATTGATTGTCTCTACATTTGGTTCCATATGGAAGGGATTGATGGACAATTTGATTATTGGTATATTTAGTTGACTTTTTATTTCTGATCTCTCTCATTAATAAAGTTTTTTTCACCCATTGGCCTTAATATTTTTGATATTTTCTCTGTAAACTGTAGAGACCACAGGACATGAAAATCTATTTATAAGCCACCATGCTTGGCAACACAATCATACCACAGTCAAAGTCACTTAGATCATGTAACTTGTACATTCTAATATTTGGTTTCCACACCAAGTCAATCTCTTGTCTGTGTCCATATGTTGTATGTTCTGAGATGCAGACACATGGCTGGCTGATTGTAAGAGTCGTAAATTTACTTTATCAGTCAGATGTACCAAATATATTTATATTTTTATTTAAATTCTTTGCCTTCTAGTTTGCTCCTAACTCTGCCAGGCCTGTATTCTGTAGCTGGTGATTTTCACCCCTCTATTTTCTAAATTTGCTTTCTCTTGTAAAAGGTCAGATGAATTGAAATGGAAAGGCCTGAGCCAATCCTGAATAAAACAAACACACAAAAGCCGCATACCCACAATGCCTCACAGTAGCACAATCTACTTTCCGCTTGTCTTTAGCCTGTGTGAAAAGACCCACAAATGCACAAAAGCCATGCAAGGTCTATAGAGAATAAGCACTAGGGGGCAGTAATACTGTTAATATGTAATGTTTACATAATTTACTATATAATTAAAATACAGTATTAACTCATGCATGTACATTCATTTGCTATTCATGTTTTAAGGCCAAGTCTAATGAAAAACATAAAGCACGATTCAGAGTAAATAAAGAATTGCATAACATTATTTCTATTTTCCACAACTTCTAATACCTAACTGTTTTACCATCCAATTTCAAGCACAGGGGGCAAGCCAAGTTATTAGCCCACAGCACACTGCAGATGCCTCTGGTCACACTGGTGCAAATCTAGAGTCAACAGTCAAAATTTAGTTGTACGGCAGGAGGAAGCATAAGCTGTTAAGGGAAAGTCATACAACAATGGAGCAAATGTACCACCTTTCCAGAAGATGGGACACAGACAATAATAGAGCAGGCAGTTTCAGCTGGAGTGCTACCATGCAATTCAGAAGCATATCTGTATACTGCATTCCTTAACATATGAAAATAACTTTTAAACTGAACACATGGTTGTTGTGCACATGTTCAATCAAATTTTAACTAATCAGAAAGAATATTTACAGAAAAAGAATTAAAGCACCTTGCATTCTAAGTTCATATTTAGACAAGTAAATAAGATACACTTTGGGCAGGCAAATGAAGTCACAAGGCAGAATGCATGAATAAATGCATTGTTAGTAGTGTATGAGGTCGGCAGTTTGAAGGATTCTGTAAGTGGTTAGTATACATTTATTAAGTTTACGGATGAATAATCAGTAGGGCCAGTACATCAAGAAAATTATTAACAAAGAATTTAAAATGTTATATACACACAATAAGAAACAGAATAACCTTTATAGTAAATCCCATACTTTTATACCACACTTTATTTATGGTATTCATAAACATCACATAACATCTTAAACCCTAATTATTCCAATTTCGGGTGCACTGTATTCATATTGACAACAATGTGATTCCTGAACACTTCAATGGGGACTCGGTCTAAAGGGACAGTGGTAGGCTAAACCCAGCAAGCTCATTACGAATATTTCATTTCATCAGTTTACAAGGTCCATCTTGTCCCAAAATGTAGTCCCTACTTGACAGACAAGTAAATAAACTGTGCCTGCCAGGCTTTTGTTACCAAGACTGCTGATGTGGCATCATCACCTTTGACATCAGAGGGCTGAAGAGGAGGAGGATATCCAGCATATCTAGATTAGTCCAGATCCAAAGACCAAAGAGTGAAACTTAAGTTTGTTACAACTATTTTCACATACAAAGGAGTTTTGTCCCCGTAAGCCTTTCTGTCTTTTTTAGAGGGTTTTCTGTTTTCCCTCCTTCTGGTGTCTCAATCCTCCTGGTCATCACAGTATAATCAAAGCAACGGAAGACTGCCAGTTTTGTTCAGATTGACAAGTATGCAATTAGATTTGAGCCCTTGGATCATTCTACATGGTAATGAACAACTGGAAAGCATGCTTCATAAAAAAGAATATGCAGTGGGCATAAACTCCTACAAGTACACAGATTTAAAGGAAATAGCAAAATAATATTCAAAATATAAATTAGAAAACACATACATTATAATGCAAGAATAATGGCAGTTTTTAAATGAAATTTTCTAAGTATATTTACTGTACAATCATAAGGTGTTGCCTAAAAAATCCTTGCCTTTATGTTTAAAGTAGCCCAAACGTGGGAGCTTCTGAACACAGGTACTTCCTGCCACCTCATTAAGGCTAGAACTGAATGTAAAGCATTTGTAACATGGAGGAAATCAAGTTTAATCAGGCAGTAAACAAAGTTTACTTGTACCTACAGCTTTGATTTGATGGTCTTTAGCAGTGGGGTGTAGGTGTTCCCAGATTGCACATAAACAAGGTTACAAGCATAGGTCGCTGACGAAAGGTGTCTGTCAATTTTTATTCTTAAATGTGTTTACTAGTTCCTGGCCTATCACTTTCACACTATACTAATCAACTTCCTAATGGCCCTCATATATACACAACCTTCAATCCAAAGATACACACCTCATTTAACCAGTTATAATAATGTATATAAATGACAGTGCACTCTAATCAGGCTGTTAAAGTCAATGAAGCTCAATGAATCTGTACTTTGCATTGGCAGTGATGACGGATCATAATGTAACATTATTCTCAACTGTGCTTAATACAGACTAGAACTATGGGAGGCCAAAAGCTACCTTGGCAAGAATTAACTCTGGACAGGGCACCAGTGACATCCACAGGTGATTTGTCAATTTCTGTGATGTGAAAAAAGAATCAGTAGCCAGAAAAAAAAAAAAAAACACAGATACAGGAAGAACATGAAAACTACAAACAAACAATGACCCACAGCATAATTCATGCCAAAGATGCTGATTCTGAGGTTGTGGCAGACAGAGCTGCTTTATGGAATGACCTGTTTTAAAAGGTGGCTTGATGAACAAAGGAGAGGATTTGCACAAATGAAAGGGAAGAGGCAGAACTTAGCCCTAGAAGTAAGAGAGAATAAAGCAAATAATGAAAGTGAAAACATGCTTTTTCTTTATTCCAGAAAACTGGGATGGGAACTGCCAGAGACTGGTAATACCTACAATTATAGTGGATGCCCCAAAGGGTCTAAAGACAGATCTAATTTGAAACGAAGGAGATGGAGTGAGAGAATATCAAACTGAGAAATAGCCATTGCTCTCTCATGCCTAGCATCCCTATAATCATCCCTTTTATATGTGTTTGACAAACCATTCTTCAACATCATATTCTTTGGTTGGATTTTTCTGGACCTAGGGAAACACTACTAGACCTAGGGCTATTCACTACTAGACTGAGTTTTCTGTCTTGCAGATATCTCATTCGTAGAGCTAGATAGCACTGAAGAAAATGCCTGTTAATTATTTTCTTTTCCTGGAAGAGAGTGAAAAAATGTATTACATTTGCTGTGCGCCATAAAAAGACCCAAATATTGTTCCTTCAAGTTCAAGAATAAAGTGTGTTTAAAAGGACTTTTCTAAGTGCAATTTGTGCAGGTCCAGATGCGATACATAACAAGTGGTACCAGAAGCCGGGTGTACAGTGACATGTTGGGAAGAATATTGCTGCTGTTCTTGGTCCATTTTTGTGCAGCTCTTGCTTCTGGTAAAACTGGATGTCTAGAAGTTACAAAGATGGAGGAAACTAGCCACTAGGCAGAAGGAACAGGGTAAAAGTCGAACTGAGAAATTGTCATTGCTGTCCCAGGATGATAAAGGACAGGCAACCCAACACAGAAGGAAGAAATGGGGCTAAGAATGGGCTTAGGAGAGATACATAGGCTGCCTGGCCACTTGAGGCCAAAGCTAGGAAGACAGGGACTGGTGCACCGCTTCAATAGGATAGGCAGCGGGAGAGGTCTCTTATAGATGTGACTATTTAAAGGTTACTAAAGGCTCAGGAGTTCAGGGACCCACTAGAGGAAGCACATGCCTGGTACCTCTGTAGGGAAAGAGAGCCAGCCCCAAATTTCTGCTAAGCCGTTTACTTCAGAGGTGTAAAATGAGCTGAGGCAAGGACTCCCTGTTGGGAGGATGATAGGAAAGAATAATAGAAAACATGATAGAGAATATGACAGTGAGCTGTGGGAGTGCTTTTTGATAGGCAAGGTGGCAGCCACTCTACATTGTAGGAAGGGAATTAAACTAGCATATGTAGAATATTTTTTATTAGGGTATTTTCCTTTTTCTGTATTCAAATATTGAGTTAATTTACTATTGATTTTACATTCGGCCTCTTTGGTGTCACTCTGGGTAAGAGGGCTACTATGAGCACAACCCCACCTTATGGCACTATACTGAGAAACAAACTGAAGTACTGCAATAGTATCCCCAGACTGAAATGCTTCTTCTAGTGCATGTTTAACACAAAAGTAAATTGGAAATCTTACTTTTCTCAAATTCATATGATGAACACCTACATTTGTAGCTTTTAAAACTTGGCAAATGTCACTCCAGAAATAAAAATGAATTTACTTAAGTGGAAAGATGGGTGACAGACCTGACTTTGTCTTTTCTGAGCGATACCTTAAAGAAAAACAAGCAGAACACACCATCTTGGGACTTAATGGATAATACCATGGGTGATGTGTGATACTCTCTGCACTGTATGTACAGAATTGGAATTACTCTTTGTCATGTGCTCACAATAATCTTTTCTACTCTAGTTTCCCCTCTCATAAAAAAGAATTGTATGTTTGGAAAGTCTAAACTGCCTGAAAGAAAGAGTCAGTGCTTTGATTGACTCGCACCCAGTCCTGCTTTGGTTTATGAAATAACCTTCAGTACACAGATAAACAAATGAATTAAAATACAACTTTGCTCTATATTAACATAGTGTGTTCACAATCTCAAATTGGAAGTACAGTAAATTCATAAAGGGTTAAAGAAACAGCAAAAGCCACATGGAAGCATGCGAGCATAGTGTATCAACCATTAGAGCAGTGTGACACAGTTTTTGTAGTAGACATTTAATAGCTTTAGGAATTTTTCACATAGATCCCAAAAGACCAAAGAACTCATTAGTGCCAGTAGCACAAGTAAGATATAAATGGGCTGCTCTCATAGGAGATTAACACAGATCACCTAGTAAAGACGGTATGTCTTCATTTTGCCAAGAAGAAAATTGTACAAGACTGGAACAAAATGCTCATAAACATTGATCTAGTACAATTCTGAGCAAAATTGGCAAGCAACTAACATGAACAAAGCTAAGTTTATGACTTGCTTTCAGACTATATTAACAAAATAAAATAAGAAACACATTCTTTGTCTAGGCCGTTTACTCTCTGTTCTAATTCTCATTGTTATTTCTAACATCAGGTCTTTCTGCATTAAGTTTTTCAGTTTTTATCACACTTATGAGTTTTTCCATTTAACACTTTATTGTAATGCTGTTTGCTGTGATGGCATATGCTCTTAAAGGTGTCATATAAAATAAAGACTCTCCAGCTGAATGAAGATGGTTACTGATATACAGAAAGATATGGATATTTTTATTTTAATTGGATACTCAGCATATTTCTTATTGACTGCAGTCCATTACTTGAGATTCACTTAACTTGCACTTAAATTAATTACTTCATGTTTGAGAGTATTGTAAACAAAAACATATTAAAATGCAAATAAAAAGCATTTCATATAAAAGAACAAAATAACTTAAATTTGTTCTCTGCTGAAACCAAAATTTCCAACACTATCATTCTTCTTCAGAGAAATTAGTAAAATCAGTGTAAGAACATTAGTCATACATCTGACTGATATACTACAGTCAGGCTACATCCCTTACTTAAAAGCACTCATTTCAAATGCAAGCTTCTACAACATGATTACAATTAATATCTGGTGCCTTCTGCTTTGTAGTGTCTTTACTGGAATTTATTTCTGGTTTTCTGTTTTTTTGTTCCTCCCATTTTCCAAAACAGACTGTGCTTGTTAATCCTTTGTCTCTAAATTGCTCTGGTCATAATGTGTGCACCCTATCCATATTGAATTTTTGCCTCATGTCTAATACAGCTAGAACAGAGGCTAACCCCCTGACACCGTAAGAAACGGAAATTTAGCAAAATGACTGGTTTCAATTATGATTTTAGCTCCATATATTATTTTACTTTATAAAGCTACATACAAAACAGCCTGGCTGGTTACAAGCCATAGTGTGAATAAGTGACCAAGAATTATTCATGAAAAGTTTAGAAAGTAGGCCATCAGGGTTCTTAAAAGCAAACAATATGCCAAGTTAAGTTCTTGGAAACACCTTTTACAATTAACAGCAGCCATTGGTGTCCTCAGTTCACAGTTAGGTCATTCTGAAACGCCCACTGTGCTCAACATACGTGAAGAACAGAAGGGACTGTCCTTTAAGAGGCCACTGTTGGTACATTTAAAAGAGGTTGAGCCCGGTCATCTGTAAAATCATGTTTATTAATGGGATATAGAAAGAAATGCACAGTGCATAATGAGTTCGAATTAACAACTGAAAATATGAAAGGACAAATTAAAAATGTCAGGCTGAATATTTTGATGACAAGCTGAAACACCTTAAATATTTCTTTTAAAGCAAACTTGTTATAAAAGTTATTTGAAAAATGTGTGAATTTAAGGTATTCTTTTTATATGTAGTAATTAAATGTGTTAATTGTTAATTAAAAATTGCAAAAGAAAAATGGTCTTGTTATACTAGTCATTCATTGGGGAAGTAAAGCAGATGTGAGAATATTTTCTATAGGTGCCAAAGTTACGCAGGAATATGACAATAGGGAAAAACATTTGTCCTGAAAACTGAAAACAAAAAAGTAAAGGAGGACAAAATATATGTACGTGATAAAGGAGAAATGGATAATGAGAGCATCTCCTAGTGCATAGCCCATTTTTTCCCTTACTTTCAGCTGTCCTTGACTTTAGTAGCATGTAATCTCTATTTCCTACACTTTGGTTTACTAGGTAATGTCTGTTCTTTTAAGAAAATTCTAATCCAGCCTTTCTATTTTTGGTGTTGAAAGCTTTCCGCTTACAAAAAAAGTGGCAACATGGTCTGAACTCTCCTAACTTGGGACTAAATGTTCAAGAATTTCGCTTAACTCTGCAAAATGCATTGAAGTCAATATGAAAGTAGGAACTAAACCAGTTTTGAGTGGTTTATTATGGTGCAGTGTTGTTTAAATTGTCACTGAAGACTGGGGAAGCATCTGGCTATTATGCTGAACTGATTGTTGTGGGTAGAAATGGTACCTGAGCTGTAAGGAACCAGGACTTACCACTGTGTCATCATGCTTAAAACAATAAAAATGAAGATGGGATGATAACCACAAACAAAACAACACACATTGCCATAAAGTAGCAATAAGTAAAAAATATATATCAATGTGCTCATAGAGTTTCAACCTTAGCCATGCAGTGAAGCAGCAGCTTGGGACTGACTTGTTCCTTAGTTTGAAATCACGACACAAGGTGGAACTGGGAAGTTTGTTTTTTTTTTTGTTTCCAGTCTTAATAAAGATGTTTTGCATTTTTTATGTTTAATAAAGAAGACAGAAAGGTCTTGTTAAAAGTAATAAGTCTTATTTTGGATTGTGGCGACAACACATGGCTAATTATACGTTATATGTCAGCACACAGGAATATGCATTATATATCTGGTGGCAATAGTCATACTGTTGTCACTATTGTCAGCTGTATGGTCTACCCCACTAATGAAAATTCTGCATGCTTTTTTTTTTTTTTTTTTTTTTATAATTAATGCAGGGTGAAAGGGTATGCATGCAGGGTAATGATCAGGTCCTATCATCACACATAGCCGATGCAGATCAGCAACAATCTTACAGTAGGCATTTGTGAAATTTCTATATATGGCTGCCACAGTTCTGTGAAGTCACACTAGCCTCATAAAGCATTATGTAGGAACTAGGGAAAAAGTTTTTTATGTCGTCCACAAGGCGATTTTACAGAAAAATATTGAGTGAACAAGGTGATTACAGCATATCTGGTGCAAGAAATGCTTTTGTGAATTCTATCAATTAACTTTAATTGGAACAATGTGCTAAACCCTGTAAGTTAGGAAGTAATCAGGATTTCTATCAAATCTCTGTGGTGCAGCTAACCATTTATACTTATAGGGGTTACTGCTGATGATGCCATTTTTTGCACGGTGGCATCTAAATTTGCATACATTTCCAGTGCTGATTTTTTTTTTTTTTATATAGAGGTATACAATCCTTATCTTGAACCATCCTTTCATTCCTGGCAAAGAGCTTCATGATGTTGGAGCTTATCTTAGTATCTGTAGTAAGACAGAAACTGATCATGAATGGAATGCCAGTCTGGAGAACACTCAATCATAGAGAACACGAGAACAAGAGATGACAAGGCAAATTACAAATAAATGGTGGCCAGGAACAAAATGTATTGTATGTCTCTGTAGCTCTGAAGTTGCATTACAAACCGCTGTGCAACCATGTAAGCTCTGTTTATCTTCTTCAACTTCCTACTGTTTAAAATTAAATATTTAACTCCATTCTTATTTGTATCCAATTAAGCCACATTGCCTGAAAACTGTATTCATCAATTACTACAATTATTATTTTTTTCGTATACAAATGCCTATTTTTTGCTCTTGTTATATCCACACATTGTTTGTAAGTGCTCTGCCCATAGCAAAAGGAGCAAAAGAGTCAGAACAATAACGAAAACAAAGAAAAATGTATTCCCTAAAGAACAGCCAATGGTTTTCTATGTAACCCTTAGGGGAATTTAACTGAGCCAAACTCTACTAACGGTATCCATCCATTTCTGCAGCAGTCCCACTAAAGCTAGCTACCGACATACACCAAAGTGATATATGCACCCAGCTGTGTGCAAAATTAGACACAAAGAAAAAGCAGCTCACCATCACAGTGTGCTCATAAACCCCAAGCGACATTTTAAAACTCTTTTGTCTGCTCCAAAGTGAACTATATAACTTAACTTATGCAAATAGCTTTCATTACGATTAGAGTACTATTTTTTTCGGCATTGTTACAAACATTCATCAGTGTGTGAAGATGTTCCTTGTAATTACCTCTTCCAATTTCAAGACAATGCGATACTTCTAGAACGACTGACTGACTGTATTTTTAATTATCTAGGATGACAAAATTTAGTAAAGAATAGGAGTCTTTTCCAGTGTTACAATTAGCAAATATTTAATTTCTCTTTTAAGATTTAGGTGCATCATTTTAATAATGAGCATCTTATTTTTATTTTAAAATATTACACTTAACAGTATACAGTTCTTACATTAAACACTCAGAGAAAAAATGATCAAATAAGAAACAAACAAAAACATCAGTAAAATAAGTTGTGCCGTTATGGTAATTATAAATAAGTGCAGCATTACTCTTTTCTGGCTTTTAATGACTAGATCTCAATTCACATTAAGTATGGTAAATTAAAAGAACAATGTCTGCAGAAATGTATCATCAGAGGAGAGGCCCACAGTGGAGAGCCCAGATGATTTCAATTAAAAGGACAAGACTTGCAAGCAGCCATCAAAGCTTTCGGCTGCTACAGAGTAATACTGCTCAGCCAGTACAAAAAGTGGCTGAATGCATCTGTTTATTTATTTGTTAGCTCTGAGTTCCCAGCCAGCAAACATACTGAAAGCTTAGAGGGAAAGAATACTTGACCCAAAGCATCTAACATCTTAGCCTTCATTAACTTAGTGCTTTAAAGATTCACACAGGTCTATTGGGGAAAAGACTGAACTCCAAGTGCCCTTTTAGTTCAAGTGTGGAAATAGACTTGTAAATGGTTTGCAAAACTTAAAGCATAGAATTCAAAGTAAGAGAGTACATGCAGGCAAAAAAACATATGAATGTATAAAAGAATAATTCATTTAGCACCCTCTGAACATACAGAAAGTTTGAAGCCGAGTTGTAAAAAAGTAGAATATATTGTCTGCACACTGTAAACATTCAGTCATATGACATGGATTTCACTACACATTCTGAAGGACCCAGTGGCTTGAACATATTACAATTTTAGTGTCTGCAGTGGAAAGTCAAGTGGAGCCTTGTCAAAAGCAGATGCTGAAATTTCTTAAAAGAACACAAACAGTAAAGTAAGACCAAGTATTTCTGAAACATTTTAGGCATCTCCTAAAATAAACATGTCAAATGAAATATTCAGTAAAACACTAAAAATGACTAATATGTTTTACACTGTATATATATACTGTGGACGTTAGAGGCGCTGTTGCCTGAAGTGTTCCAGGTCACATGGACAGAGAGGGTGAAACGCTTCTGGATCAAGGAGTATAAAGGACTGTGGGAAATCCAGCTGCTGAGTTGGGAGGCAGGGTGGCTAAGCGTCTGGGAGATTGGAGGATTGGATTATTGTATTGTTTATTGAGTATTTGGGAGTGGAGGGTGCTTTGTGCACATTATTATTATAATAAATGAATTATTATGGACTTTTACCTGGTGTCTGAGGGTACAAGGGTGCGAGAAAACCCTAATCTGTCACAATTTACATAAGTAGGTTCCAATTATGACCGTTACGCATAGAATTTTGAAATGATAAGTAAGCTGTAAGGAATGAGCCTGCCAAATTTCAGCCTTCTACCTACACGGGAAGATGGAGAATTAGTGATGAGTCAGTGAGTGAGTGAGTGAGTGAGTCAGTCAGTGAGGGCTTTGCCTTTTATTAGTATAGATTACCAAAATTCTGCTTTTAGTATATGAGAATAAGGTTTTCTCAAAATAAAAAAAATCTAAGATTCAAAATAATAAATATAAGAAGACCTGAAAAAGATTATAAAAATATTTCTCTTTCCCAGCATTCACTTTTTTGAAGATAACAAACATAAAGAACCAGAGCTGAACCTATCCATCAGACAAAAGGCAGAATCCAGCAATGGATGAAATGCAGAGCTACCATAACTCCGACTAGGCCAGAAGGGAGGTACCAGGTAACCTAAAATGTATGAGTCTAGGATGAGGAACAAAAATTTATTAATAGGTGAAAACACAGATAACAACATGGAGAATGTATAAACTTCACACAAATAGTGTGACTAGGCATCTAATCAAACCTGGGAACACAAAACCTCAACATATCATGAAATGCTTTGAACAGCTAGCCATGGCACTAATAAAGCCCAGTCTTCCTAACTCTCTACATCCTTTTCCATTTGCATATCAGACCAAGAGGTACACTGAGGATGCTATATCTTCTGCTTTCCAACTCTCCCTAACACACTTGGCTATTTGGTGCAGAGAAAATAATTTATCCCTCAGCTTTGAGGAGCCTAAAGAATTAATCATTGACTTCAGGAAAAAGTTCCCACCAAATGGGTTCTTCATTCTTTCACCATTTGAAAAAAGATACTACACCATCAGGACCAGATCTGTCAAGTTATGCAATAACGTTTCCCTAGCACAATGCAGATCCCATTTGTGACAGAGAAGGCTAATTTTATTGCTTAATGACTTGCATTTTCTTTCTTGAGGTGGGGGCCATACCTAATCTATTCCATTGGTGAATGGCCTAGGAAGTTGTTTATCAAGAGCTACACAGAGGCAATAAAGAGAAAGGCTTGCAAAGGAAATTTCTCTCTACCATGTTCCATCCTGGTGTAAGCAGACTAGCTGATGACATAAAGAAAGCTGGTTACTTGGGCTTGTGAAGATGATGAGCTGACCAGGAAGAATCATATGCAACTATAAGTTATTGTACCACCTGAAGCCACATGTCTAACATTATCCGAATGTATGGTGTTAGTTTACAAAGTCACATTCTATTTGCATGCATGGCACTAATTATAATAAAATGCATTACCTATAATGCATAGTTAAAAGCATAGCTCTTTCTCCTGCCTGGTTTTTTCATCTGTCTATTTGCCTGAGGTTGTACATAAGGAAGGGAAGGGGGTGGAAGTGTTGAACTGAAAGAATGTATATCACCATAGAGTGGTAAGTGTAACGGATCTGAGGCATTTTGGTAAAGTCTACAAAAAAAAAAGAATACAAAGGGGGGGAAATAGGGTCATCATAAGACCCTATGTGAAAAAACAACTTCTGAAAACATATGTAAAAAAGATATGTGCACCATAACCTATTGTTTACACATTAAAGCCATTTCTAAACACCACACTTTGAAAACATGTGATATCAACATTTTGAAAGTCAAGGTAAATAATAACAAATATCCTTTTGATAAAGATAACAATCCACCTTTATAAAAGGGTAAGTGTCTGTGTGTCCATCCGTTTGCTATGTTTCAGTCATTCCAAAAGATTTTGCATCACAAGCATTATTATTAGCAAAATGCATTGCATTGGTCATTCCAATAGATGGTGCATCACAAACATTGACATTGCTTTATGAAATGGCATAAAACAGAGATAGATACATTACATGGTGCACTGCAAACATAAATGCTTAGGTCTGCATTGATTACTTAGATTTCAACCTGTCTTAGAGAGCACAGTTATTAACATTAATCATCATCACACAATTATATGGGGCAGCAGCAAGTCCTAATAGAGTGCACAAAATACACAATAAATATGTCTAACAATATGAAAATATAGTATTATACTAATTGCCTGTACTATACCAGTTTCTGAGGGCAAAATAATCTAGGTTTAATTGAAGAGTATGGAGTCCTGGGGGTGCAAAAGTGAATAAATGGTTGTTATTGGCCAGAGTGACTAGAGTTGGAAAGAAAGTGTTTCCATTCCCAGTAGTTCTGGCTCTGGGTGGCTGGTAACATTTCTCCGATGGTTATAATTGGAAAAATATGGTCGCCTAGTTGAGTAAGGTCTTTGGTTATGTTGACCGTTTGGTTATTACCCAAGTTATAATACAGATCCTATATAGAACTGAGGATTAGGCCTAAAAACCTTCCTGATAACTGAAAAACACTATATAGTTTATGTTTTGAATAAGTAGATACAATGTTAAACCAGTCCTTTATGAAAGAAAGAGTAAATTTAGAATGAGTGCCCCAAAAAAGCAAAGGAACACTCATTAGGACAGGCTCATTTTTAAGCTAATGGTGCAAAACTGAACATATGTTGTTCAGTTTTGTCACGAAGAAGAGGTATGTTTTCATCCCAGCTCAGAGTGTGAATAATGTTCTTGCCAAGATATATAAACTACAGTGGTATACCAAACAGATTTTTCCTAGAAGAAACAAAGCGATAATAATGAATTCATTCCCATGAAAAAAGTCCTATTGTTATTGGCACATTATACATTGATTGGGTTGTATAAAATAATTTAAACTCTACTTAATACTAAAATACATAATACAAAAGCAATCAGATGAAATAAATGAAAATTTAACCTCACTTTACTCTTTAATAACGTCTTTGCTTTTCACAATCGTAGATACCGTCGTTCTCGCATACGGTATGCAGCAGCCAAGTCCCAGATACGCATACCACCTTCATACTTTTCAACAATCAATTCAAATTTATGCAAAAACCACAAAATCACATGAAAATTCACATAAGAGTTATAGCACGGGTTGTTCACTGAATGTTAGCAACTGGCGTACTGATGCTCGTAGGCAGTCATGGCTTTGTCTCGAGACAGGTAGACAAGGGTAGCACGTGGTGTTCTAGAACGCGAGTGGTATTCCAAACAAAGGTTGTATACCAAGCAAACTTTTTTGTGTCCTAACAGGACATATACCAAGTTGGATTTATTCCAAAGCAGACGTATACCAAGGTACCACTATATTTCATCCTTTTGGTGATGACACTATTAATAACCAGTGGTTTAGGACAAGTAAGGTGACTTCTAAAATTAAACAACACTAAAAACCAAGCTACGTAAATCTTAATGAAGAAGATTTTTTCAAATATAATAGCTAGAATTCAAACTGCTAAAAACTGTTTTAAGTTCCTCACTTTAGTTTAATGTTTAAGTACAGTAGCACTCACTCATTTACTGTCTTGAGTATTAACACATTGTTGATTAAGGCCATTAATTACCAGTTTACATTAATAAGTTCAATTAATTGTTACTTAATTGTGCACAATCTGAAATCACCAAATAGCACGGGCTGGGTCAAAACAGAAGTTGACCAATATAACAGAAAACTAAAATCAATGTTTCATTGCATTAATAATCTTCTTGTTATATTCTAAATGTGTTAAACCTATGGCCACACCATTCTATAAATCCATAATGGCTAATGTGCTGTTACATCCTAAAAACAAATTCTGTTTACAACAAGCCATATTAATTGGCTGTTTTTGAATCTGTGACAGATAGGACAGGTAGAAAAATGCCTGCTAACAATAAAAAATATCTTCAAGGCAATCCTAACACCGGAAATTAGTTTCTGATAAGCAACAATATGGTGCTTGGTAGGATATGATGGAAAACAGGATATTTCAAGTGCTTAATAGAAATAGACAACAAAGTTAAGGATCCTTGCTTTGATTTCGGCACAGCAATTCTCACTGTAATGTTTACATTTATGAGCACTGAATCTTTCTAGGGATTTGTAGCCTCTGTTGATTCATTTATTTAGTGAATTAATTATCCATCAAAACCTGGTTTTATACAGTTCTTGTTAACAACAGTATATATCAGACTATAGTCATTAATCTGTGTTAGGGATCTCACAAAAGCACACATGAGTATTTGCTGACAATAATTTATTATCTTTGAGCTGAAAAAAAATGGATTCATTTTCTGCAAGTCGAAGCATTTGAAAGTAATTTCATGCAACTCTGAAGACAAGAACACACGGTAGTCTTTTATAATCAAAGCTCCACAGAAGTTGTTTGTTTCCTGATATTTTATATATATATATATATATATATATATATATATATATATATATATATATATATATATATATATAAAACAATCATGCTGGTAATGAACTGTGTAGGCGGTTTCAGTTATTTGGAATACAGCCCCAGAAACCTCTTGACATTTCCTTCAGACTACAGATTATGTCCACTTTTCACTTAGCATCCCTATAAATGAATCACCAAGGGACGCCAAAGGTTAGAGAGATTGACATAGCTAGGTGATTTTATAGCAGCAGATACTTAACACAGAAATGTGTGGACCATTTACTATTATCATAAAAGAAAATACATAACCTATATTTGGTGGCTGTAGGAAAAGTAATTAAAGAGTCCTCAGCCCCACTTCAGATAGTACCACGTATAGATGATTAGGGCACTACCACCAAAACCACTGAGGTCCTGGACATGCTGCTTACTCTTGGTGGCTCATAGAGGCTTCAAGCTTTGGGTCCATTCAATTTCTTAATGGTTAATGCCAGCTTTTCATTGAAACATTTGAAAAATTATGAGCTGCTTTATATATTTTTTCTTACGACAAGTCTGTGCTTTCAGATCAGCTTAAACATTAAAGTGGCAAAGTGCCTCTCAGCTCTAATCTAGTTACTGTCTTGAGTGGATTCTTCCAAAGTCTATGTTCTTTTTTTTTTTTTTTTTAACTCCAGCTAATTCGGTTTTACTCCTGTATTTAAGAGAAAAGTGTGAGTAAGTGAATGCCATGTGATGAACTAGTGCTACATCCATGTACTGTATTTTCTGCCTTAAGTCTTCTACTGGTGGAATTGGGTCCAACCGCATCCCCAGTGAAACTAATACTGGATTAAGCAGGTTAAGCGAAAAGGAGAAGAAGGAAGGTGATTAAGAAAAAAAAGATGGATTCCACTTTAATGTACTGAAGTCTCTTCAGGGTGCCTGTAATGGGCTGTTCCATTACTCCTGTTGCAGTCGTTCTTAACAAAGCAGTCATTTTTTGATAAATTCACATGAGCACATAACAATGCATCCTACTTCCCAGGAGTTAATATATTTCGATTTGCATCTGTCACTGGACTTTGTGGGGTGGCTGCATTTTTAATACTATTTAGTTAGAATTAAGACAGAAACCACTAATCAGTCTGCCAAAACAGAACAAATGCAGTCCCATGTGAGAGAATTTCTGAAACCACAGCTACATTTCTATTTCATTTTATTGAAATAGAGCACTTAAGACTATTTTGCATCCTACCATTATACACAAAGAAGCAAGACACTCTGTTAAAGGAATGAAAAAGACCTACACTTAAGAAAGAAGCTGAATGAATGAACCAAAAAAGCATTGCAACCTTCTGAGTCAGACGCTCTTTACTGCAACATCTTTGATATGTGCCACTTTCAGAAGAGCCAAACAACAGAAGGTGTCTTTTTGTCTATCCATCACTGGGTGGGGTACGTGAGATAACATCTTTAAAATACTCTGTAGCCTTCTGTAATGTTCCACGGGTCACCATGATATGCCATCCCTTAGTGGAAATTAGTAAGGTACAGGGAAGAGAAAACTATACAATAATATAAAATTCACATGCTAAGTAATGGTGGGTGGAAGCCTTTGGATGTCTCTCAGGGACTTTTCACAATATGCTCAAACTTCTCAATTCAATGAGCCGGGTAATTTCTTTACATACATTTTGTTTACCCAGGCAGCAAAGGCTTACAGAGTAATTTTAATATTATATGGAATGCATATACCTTAGTAATTAATGTATAGTTTTTGAGGATTGTTATTGACTAAAATGTACCTTTGTGGTAACCTTGAAGTTACAGAATTCTGGAAAAAAATACAACCTACACCGCCAAGCCTCTGTTACACTTGTTTTCCATTGTTCAGTATTACAAGAGAGAATAAATGCCTTTCCAACTGGCAGCATCCATTCTACATGTAAAAATATGAAAAAAACCTGCTGAATTTCTACAACTTTGTAAACTTCAAACTTATTACACACAGTGAAGGTGCCTAGATGACAAATTCTTCTAACATTATACTAGGTTAAGGCCTTTTTTTTTCTTTTTTGAACGCCAATAGTAAGATCACCTGAGGGGCTGGTCCAACTGGGCTCAAGCTGCATATTTTGTGCAGCAGATGGCAGAACAAATGTGTGACATAAGGAGAAAGGTATCTAACATGCCAGTTTGTTAAACAGCTTGTATTCATCATTTGACCACCAGGATAAAGACAATGGGAACTAAAGGCTCTGGGACACAGCAGAATGAGTAAGAAAATTGGAGCTCTCCGTGTATTACACTGGAGGCTATATCAAATGGCTACAGCTTAGCTCTGCATGAATAAAGTGCATTAAAACTGAATACAGTACGGTTTGTTGATAAACTGCACTTCTGGGATCCTTGAGAAGATCTGGAGATGATGAAAACTAAACTTTCATGTCACTGTAACCCTGTCTATGCTGAATATTTTAATAACTTTTTTTTTTCCAGTATGCATTGAGAAATAATCCTTTTTCAAGATATGTCTTCATCAGCCTAAAGCTGAAAGTGGGGCGGGAAGCAAGAAAAAAAAAAACACTTTAATATTCAGTGCTGCGCCACAGCTAGGGACCGCATAATTAAATCAGCCCTGAGCAATGCTTGGAGGAAAAGGATAGCATGTAAAGGACAGTCATTTTTGTAGACAGACCTCCATAACGAACTTTTTTCTGGATTATTTTTGGCATTTTGGTGCTTTACTATTAGCTAGAGCATTTCTGAACTGTTAAAAAGGCAATTTCCCTTGGTTTTTTCTCTTTAGTTAAAGTTGCCTGTTTACTTAGTAAAAACGAAGAAACTAGAGATTAAAACTTGCCTGAATTAGACTATGCAAAATATGGTGTTGCCCCTGATCTCAAACCCAGGTCTCTGTTGGCTTGTTTCTGCATCAAAGCATGTCTGTGCTGCTCTGCTCCTACTCTTTCAGGACCTTTCTTCTTGTACAGCCCTATATAGGAAAACTAACAAGTAGGAGGAAATGTTTTAAGTCCCTCTCTATTAGAGAGGCAAGTCTGCAATTGATGTCCCAGTGGTACTACATTTAGCAATTGGCTTTTAAATTGCAAGCTTTCAGAGTGTCTTTTTTTCAAATGTCTTGAGGGCAAAAAGAACTGAAGACATGAACATCTTGTAACCCTCCATGCTTCTTGGCTAATGCTAAGCAACACAACCAGTGCAATATTAACAACTTTGCTTTCAAGACTTATATTAAGTTAAATAAAGTTACACCTCACAACTTTATAGTATGGCATGGTACAAAGGAGACATAGTGGTTAACACCGTTGCATCATAGATCCAGTGTCCTGGGTTAAAGTCCTCATCCAGTTACCTTCCATAGAGCATTTGCATTGATGTAGCAGTATGTAAAATGGTAAGTCTAACCTGGCATTGTGGGTTTGTGCAAAAGTGAGCTGTTGCTGCCCTGTGCACTATTAGTTCCTGCTTTGTGCCTAATATATCTGAGATAGGCTAATGTTACCCTGAGCCCTGACATGGATTAAACAGGTCTGAGAATATTATGTTATTCATCCAATCCATTGTCAAATATGCCTAATCTAACTAATGTTACACGGGGCTTGAGCCTTTCCCGGCAGCATCAGATGTGGGGCAGAAACCAGTAAACCTAACCTGCCAGTCTTTAGGATGTGGAAGAAAAACTGAAGAACCCAGAGAACCAACAACAAAGTCACTGATAGTAATATGGCTAGGATTCAAGCCTGGAACCCTGCAGCTGTGATAGGCACAACTAACTACTGCATCACAGTTCAGACTTATATGCAGCATCTTGAAGCAGGTGATTTACCACTTCTTCCTCACAATGGGTTCAAATGCTCTGTCTAGTTGATGTCTGTATGAAGTGTGCGCATTCTCCCTTTGTTGGTGTCTGCTTTGGTCCTAGTACACATGTATGTTTTGGCTTCATTTGAATTTTTTTTAATTTGAAAGTGAAGCTTTTGTTGTCATTCTACGATTTATAATGAAATTACAGAGCAATTACTCCTTCAGATGCAATAAGAAAGCAATCAATCATTTACATAGTAACTATAAAAGCACAACACATGGGAGGGGGTGGAGAGAAAAAGAGGAGAAGAAAAAAAAAGAAAAGAAAAGCAGAGAGATTGTCAGTGCATATTGAGATTCAATTTTGTTATGGCTCCGTGAAAGAAGCTGTTTCTGAGTGCTTTCGTTAGTGAGGGCATCAGGTCAAACAGGTGAAAACCAGGATATAAGGAGTCCTTTAAAATATTTTGTGCCCTGCCAGGGCAGTGGGAAGTATACAAGTCTTGTAGGAAGGGCAGGAAGCAGCCGACAATCTTCTGAACTGTATTGATAATATACTGAAGTATCCTCCTGTCTGCTGCAATGCAGCTTCTGTACCACAATGAAATACAGTATGCCAGCACACTCTCCATGGAGGAGTGGTTAAAAGTTCACCAGAAGCTTTTAATCCAGATTATTCTTCCTAAGCAATCTCAGTAAGTGAAGGCATTACTGTGCCTTTTAAATGATAGCTTTGGTGTTTTCAGTACAAGACAGGTCAGCAGACATGATGGTACCCAAGAATATGAATGCTGGGACTCTCTCTATACTTCTTCTTCCGGCTGCTCCCGTTAGGGGTCGCCACAATGGATCATCTTGTTCCACAATCACCATTAATGTAGAGGGAGGCCAGGTCAATGCTGTTTTTCCTGAAATCAAAGATGATTTCCTTTGTTTTCATGGTGTTATTGTCAGGTTACTTGCACAGCTTCAAGCTGAGAATTTCAGGATCTCCTCTCTGTCAGCAGACTCATCCCCTTCTGTAATGAGTATAACCACTGTAGTGTCATCAGCAAATTTGATGATGGTGTTATTAGGGAGGGCTGGACTGCTGACATGGCTGTAGAGGGCAAACAGCAGTGGACTCAGCACGCAGCCTTGTGGAGAACTGGTTGATCTCAATTGTCCAAGTAAGGGTGAGTGCACAAATGGATCCTGTGTTGGGTTGATGCTCCTTCCAGGAATGATCTGCAACTTGGACACAGTGCTGCTAGGATAGGCTCTGCCCAATGAACCTTAACTGAATAAAGAAGGTTATGTATTTTATATATACATGCATATATGTATATATACATATACAGTACACATATATATATGTACACACACACACACACACACACACACATACACACACATATATATATATATATATATATATATATATATATATATAATTTTTTTTAACAGGTAGGAAGCAGTATGTGAGACTGGGCCTGCTTTTGTCAATTCCAACGTCAATTAGCATGGGCTGTGTTCTTTCACCCCCTCCTGTTTTCACTTTATACAAATGACTGAAGATCAAAGGACAAATCTGTGAAAACCCTAAAGTTTGTAGATGACACAACCGTAGCGGGTCTCATTTCTAATAATGACGTGTTTTCCTATCAAAGAGAGGTGGGCCTTCTTGTAACAAATTGGAGGTTTTAAGACAGTGGAAATGATTGATTTCCGTCGACAAGTCATTAACTGTCCACCACTGCAAATTAATGGCCAGACTGTGCCTATTGTTCACCCATTTAAATTCCAGGGGACTACTTTCAGTAATACAAGCACATCACCTCCATTATCAAAAGAAACAGGCAGAGATTGCTTTTTCTTTGTCAGTGTAAGAACCTTGGCTTATCAAGACTTATATTGTTAAATGTTTACTCAGCCATCGTTGAGAGTATTGTGACCACCTCCATCACCATTTGGTTTTGTTCCGTCTCCTCTCTTTCTAAGAGCCAGTTGCAGTGGGTGATTTGTTCAGCTGAAGAAAACATTACCTGTTATCTCTCAACATTAAAAGATCTGTTCATCACCACAGCAAAAACGGAGCAAGAAAGATAGCAGCTGACTCCTCCCACCCAAGCAGCCATCTTTTCATTAAACTGCCATCACAAAGGAGGTACAAGTCAATTTCAATCCAAACAACACACCATCTCTGTAGCTTCTTTGCTCAAAGTATTCAAACCCTAAAATAACTTACATAGGGTTACTCCTAACTGTTTTTACATTAACATATAAATGGTAACTGTGCTCTTTGTCTATTTGTAAATACTTCTTGCTCAACTTGTACTATTCGATATCTATATTATTTTGTAAAGTTTTTCTGTTTATTTGAGGGCATTATTGATGTTTGTAAATGTTTTAGCTGAAGAAACTGTTGCATCTGTATAGTTGTTTGAACAATGTCAGATAGTGGGTTGAAAGCTGTCTTGAGTTGGTATGTCTTGTTGATGTCTTGTATTCCATATTGTTGTACTTAACCAAAGTCAATTCTAGTAAGTTTTACATGCTTGCAATAAAGTGATTCTGATTGTCACCCTTTAGGAAATCTACAAAACCTGGTTCAGGGTTTCAGGGTGTGGAGTCTGCTAGAACAAGAGATGTAAAATGCAGGAAACAACTTTGGATGAAGCATCAGAAGTAACACGCCTACTGTATGTAAAGGCAGTGTCAATTTACAGATGACAGCTATCCTTAGAAAATCTAATAATGACAGAACACAGAAAGTCCCCACATTATACTTTACACTACTAAAACAACATTTTCTACTCCTCTTACAGCTGTTCTTCTCAACCCCAAACCATATTAAACATGCCCTGCATATATAGGATGATATAAATGTGCATGCACTCCCTAGTGTGTGTTTGTGTACATGAGAGCACAGGGAAAGGAATGCTTCATCTTATCATTCAATCAAAGCCAACAGAGCATGCTAATTGTAATCCAGGTCCTGGTACTGGGTCAGCAATACATGATGCTCAGCAAGATCATTTAAAATAGCAGCACTTAAGATTAATGTGAAACAGAAAGAAAAACAAAAGCCTTTTAATGTATTGATAAACACGATTTCCATCCAATGCCCATGTACCTTGGAAATAAATGGAAAAAAGAACTTTAGTTTTAACTGACTGGTACTGACCTTCCTGCACAATCAGTGAAAGTCACATTTGAAGTAACACACTGAGTGTCTTGCACTCATGATGAATAGCAGCTCGATTCAACTCGGGGGGTATCACAGATTATTCTTCTTTCGATCCATGTAAGAAAACAATCAAGCTGTGATGTATGTCTGCAAACTTTAACCTGCCTTCTATAACCTTCGCCTCTGTCTAGAGCTGCTGCCTTGTCCATGCAATAGATTAATTTTGCATGTTCTATTTAATCAATTATTGCTGCAATACAGTCTTATTTTTCAAAATCAGTGTTAGAAGATGCACAACATTTTAATATTTTGTGGCAGTTTCATTGTAAAGTCAAAATTACAAATCAAAATTGTGCTCTTTCTGGGTTAAAGCAGCATATGGTGGAACCCAAACTGCAATGGGATCACGACAATGGCATAGGACAGGATTAAGTTCCTCTTGAGACTCCTAGGTGTTTAAAAGAGAGTGAGAGGGAGAAACACACTGGCAACAGACAAGCTTCTGCATAAACCAGTGTGGAAGTACAATGGCTGTTAGGGAGTGGTAAGAATTTCAAGTGTGCTGAATGCTCCAGAATGTCAACAGGCAGGGGCACCAAGATATATAGGAGAGGGAAATCACTTGGAGGTAATGATGCCATATTCCACCAGGACACTAGAGGGTAGGCAACCCAGCAACTGCTAGCATTCCCTGATCCTCCTCCCGGAAAAGGGAGAGAGAGAAGTATCACACTGATGTCATGTGCTATCGGACTGATGGGAATAATGAACTTTCTAGTGTGGGGATTCATATGAATGCCCTTAGAAGTAGGAGCTTTGAATTGGACAGTTGTGACAAAAGAATTCTACCTGAAATTGCTGTGTAGTGACAGAGCACTTACCTTTTACTTCAGTTGTAATACCTCACTAAATATGCACATATATATACACATATGTACATACACATATATATACACATACACATTGCTCCCTACTTGCTTTGCTCGCTTCAAGCTTGACACTTCGCGTCTCTGCCATGCGCGTTGTGAATTGGGAGGTTTGTTGCTGAACACACGCTAAGGAGATGTGGACAGATCAGCTGCTGGCTTGCAGCTGCTGCTACCGAGCTGCATGCTGGTGCACTTCTGCATGATCTGCATGTTGTGCTGTACATTGATCATTTAAAAGCCTGCACAGAAGCTGCTGCTACCGTGCTGAATGATCCGCATGTGACGCTGTGCGACAATCATTTAAAAGCTTATACAAACACACACACAATATATATATATATATATATATATATATATATATATATATATATATATATATATATATATATATATATATATATATATATATATATTAGAACATCGCAACACCGTCAGAAAAAAGGACTCACGATCACTGATCTATACGCATACTAAATCTACAGGACATACATTTAACTGGGACAATGTACAAGTAAGGTTTAAGGCCAGTACTAAAAGTGCCAGAGAGCTGCCCGAATCTTGGCTATCAAATAAGTACGCCATCAACAGACACTTGGACATAAATCCAGCATATGCAAACTTAAGAAGAACATGTTCATAATAAATAAAACTTTGCAACCAATACCCCCACCTCCTAATCACACTGACTAAGCCCCCCACATAATTTTTTCTATATATTGCCTTTGATTCTTGTAAGTCTAAGTTATATCCTCTGATGGAGGTCTCCGGCAGGGGCTGAAAGCTCAGAAAAAAAAACTACTTTATGATACGGGATTCATTTTCTCCCTTTGTGGATCTCCAGCTGCAAATATGCAAACCGTATAACAGACCTTCTCTTCCATATATATATATATATATATATATAAATACGTACACATATATATACTGTGATGGAAGGCCAGCAGCTTATCCTGGCCAACACATCCAGGTTGCTAGATGGCGTCTTCCCTGCAGCATAGAGGTGCCCCGGATTCCCTCCGGGCATAATGGGAAATGGAGTTTGGACTCACAACCCTGCTGGGTACCGTGGGTGCCACCGTGTGACACTGCAGGGAGATGCAGGGATTTTTATTTACCCTAGAGCCCGGAAGTACTCCCAAGTCACAGGAATGGAAGAACAGAAGTACTTCTGGGCTGAAGAAAAATACAAGTCTTCATCTGACCCAAAGACTATTTGAAGGACTGGTCGAGATGCAGCAAGCAGAACCTGAGTTGGGAGGGAGTATGACAGAGCTGCTGGGAAGAGAGGAGGAATATTAATGTTGATTTTAGAGTACTGATTTATTGTGTATTGTGGAGGCGCTTGAAAAGCACATTATATCAAAAAGAGAAAAAATTAAAATATTTCTAGTGCTTTTACCTGGTGTCTTGGATGTTTGTGGGGTTTGAGGAGGGACAGCGCCCTCTAGTGTCACAATACATGCATATATATACATATATATATATATATATATGTATATATATATATATATATATATATATATATATATATATATGTATATATATATGTATGTTGTATAATTTATTGTCAAATAAAGCAAAGATTATGCGACACGTGTTTCGCCCTTATTTGGGCTCATCAGACGTACACACTCCACGGCTCCCCTTGTGGGGATCGAACCTTGGACGTCGGCGTCAAAGATATCTATACATACACACTATATATATATATATATATATATATATATATATATATATATATACACACACACTCACCTAAAGGATTATTAGGAACACCTGTTCAATTTCTCATTAATGCAATTATCTAATCAACCAATCACATGGCAGTTGCTTCAATGCATTTAGGGGTGTGGTCCTGGTCAAGACAATTTCCTGAACTCCAAACTGAATGTCAGAATGGGAAAGAAAGGTGATTTAAGCAATTTTGAGTGTGGCATGGTTGTTGGTGCCAGACGGACCGGTCTGAGTATTTCACAATCTGCTCAGTTACTGGGATTTTCACGCACAACCATTTCTAGGGTTTACAAAGAATGGTGTGAAAAGGAAAAACATCCAGTATGCGGCAGTCCTGTGGGCGAAAATGCCTTGTTGATGCTAGAGGTCAGAGGAGAATGGGCCGACTGATTCAAGCTGATAGAAGAGCAACTTTGAATGAAATAACCACTTGTTACAACCGAGGTATGCAGCAAAGCATTTGTGAAGCCACAACACGCACAACCTTTAGGCGGATGGGCTACAACAGCAGAAGACCCCACCGGGTACCACTCATCTGCACTACAAATAGGAAAAAGAGGCTACAATTTGCACAAGCTCACCAAAATTGGACAGTTGAAGACTGGAAAAATGTTGCCTGGTCTGATGAGTCTCGATTTCTGTTGAGACATTGAAATGGTAGAGTCAGAATTTGGCGTAAACAGAATGAGAACATGGATCCATCATGCCTTGTTACCACTGTGCAGGCTGGTGGTGGTGATGTAATGGTGTGGGGGATGTTTTCTTGGCACATTTTAGGCCCTTTAGTGCCAATTGGGCATTGTTTAAATGCCACGGGCTACCTGAGCATTGTTTCTGACCATGTCCATCCCTTCATGACCACCATGTACCCATCCTCTGATGGCTACTTCCAGCAGGATAATGCACCATGTCACAAAGCACGAATCATTTCAAATTGGTTTCTTGAACATGACAATGAGTTCACTGTACTAAAATGGCCCCCACAGTCACCAGATCTCAACCCAATAGAGCATCTTTGGGATGTGGTGGAAGGGGAGCTTTGTGCCCTGGATGTGCATCCCACAAATCTCCATCAACTGCAAGATGCAATCCTAACAATATGGGCCAACATTTCTAAAGAATGCTTTCAGCACCTTGTTGAATCAATGCCACGTAGAATTAAGGCAGTTCTGAAGGCGAAAGGGGGTCAAACACCGTATTAGTATGGTGTTCCTAATAATCCTTTAGGTGAGTGTGTATATATATATATATATATATATATATATATATATATATATACACATTGTAATAAGACAAGACTTCAGACATGGGAAAGTTTTGGGGCAGCCACCTGTATAATATATTCCTGGCTGCAAAAGTAAAGAATTGTAAGACCAGATTAGTTTACAAGGCTGAGTCCAAAACAGAACTGAATTTCAGAGGAAGGAGGTCTGGGGGAAGTGATGTCGTCCTCAGGGCCGGGGCCAAAAGTGACGTGTCCCGAGTTGAGGCACTGGTTTCTGATGGGATTTCCCAGGAAAGGTCTGCAGGGGACTTAGAAAGAGAGTTAGTGAACCCCGTCGCCCTTGGTAACAGATGTGTTGCCATTATTCTTTAAGCCCTTCAGCTGCCTCCTATTCTCCTATACATACATATATATATTGTAAAGCCTCTAGACACGTTTAGCCGCCCTAACCTAACACAGACAGGCAGGACATGAGTTTCACCACACAGCACACAATTTATTTACAGTTGGTGAAGCGTTTCTTCTTTGTTCCTCCAGAGCACAGCACAGTCAATTTTCTTTGCCAGATTTTCTGCCTCCACTCCTCCTCGCAAGCTTCATCCACTTTTTCCCGACTCAGGCCATTAAGTGGCACTGACTGGCTCGTTTTATAGTTCCTGGGAATATTTCAGGTGGCTTATCAAGATTACCTGGAATCACTCCCAGGTGTGGTAGAAGTCCATTATAGGGCTCTGCAGCTCCCCCTGGAGGCCCCCACAGAACCCAGCAGGGCTGTACCAAACTCCAGCTCCCAGCCTGCCCAGTGGGAATCCGTGGAGCCACAGCCATCCAGGAAGGCTGCCATCTAGCGTCCCTGGAAAGGCAGTTGTGGGAAGGAGAAACATTACAAGTGGGATCTCCAAACACTACCAGAACAGGCTAGTGCAGTATGACAACAAAGAGAAGGAAGTAGTTGTAATCTTTCTACATTATACAAGGATAGAGTTTAAAGCTAACCCCCAAAAGAAATAACTGATGGGTCATGAAGAGGCCACAGTCTGAAGAGAGAAAAGAGGAGGCAAGACACAAAGGAAATGCTTAAATGGTAATTTAGTGAGATGTCACAAAGAGGTGACCTTATCTCAGGAGACATAATATACATACAATACTTGGACAGTCAAGAGCAAAAATAACTTTACTCATGACCTGATATGCTGATGTAGAAAAAGGCAAAAAAACATAGAAAAAGGCAAATAATATCTCAGGGTGTAGAACCATATTTACTAGTTTTAAGAAAAGAAACGTACCTACAAATTCCACCATATTCACTTTCTACTACCTAAATTATGACAGTGTTAAAACAGAACATCTTAAATGAAGACAAAAAGTAACACATTTTGATAACAGCTGCAATAGATTATACTATATCTATGAATGACAACTTTGAACCTGTTTATACTACTGAAACATTTAGATGTCTTTTTCTGAAAACTGCAGTGTCACTACTTTGTACTTTAATTGTGATGTGAAGCTGAGCTTATTTCTATGTATTGACAGAATAATATATAAAGGACAAAAACTGACCTTATGAATGCTGACAATTAAAATTATATCATAATGCTAGCCATATCATGAATGAGCCAACCACTATTTAAAAACAGATTATAAAATGAAATTGAACCGAATCAGCAACTTTTCATACCACCAGTCAATGTAGGCAAACAATGGCAGGCAGTCAATAAGTGCAATTTTTCACTGTCCTTCAAAACATTGGCACCTGAGTGGACATTACATCACAGCAAATCCAGAACAAATGAATTAAATTAAGTAAAGGGGTACTGGTCTGGATTACAAAAAGAGTTTACAAGAAGTCAGCAGACAAAATTAGAAAAACATGTCCTAGACACAGTAGGTACTGAAAAAAGATGTGTGTGGGGACACCTGATATAAATATTAACATTAAGTGCAGGCCAAAAACTAAAGAAAATCTGAAGAGAAAAAAAAAAAAACAACCAATAAGTAGTTGACAATTCAGATCAGGGTGTACATCCCAAAAGCCCCCCTCTAGCCTCACCAAGAGGTAGGTGGGTTTTAGTGTAGGACTGGAAAGACTGCTCGGCTCCATCCAACTTAAAACTGAAGTTGAAACAGCAGATGAGAAGGATGATAAGTGTCCTCCAGTTTTCACAGCTTCTTTAAAACACAAAGCTATTATATCTGTGGTTCTTAAACTGTGGGATGGGGCAAAGTAACAAAAAGGGGGGCGCGAAGATGTGAAAAAAAGAAAACGAGAATTGAAAATATGAAAAATATACCTATTGAAACCAAAACAAATTAACTTAAACTACATTCTGATACTAGAAAAATAAATATAGAGTTAGATAAATGTCGATAAAAGTTAAGTAGGTATAATAAAATATGCATCTATGATATATCATTAATTAAAAAAGAACAAATTGGTATTAGTGGACTCCTTTCAAAAAAATGTTAGGGGTGTGATTAAAACTGTTATGAAAACTTGGGTCGCAAATACGTAAAGGTTGAGAAATGCTGTATTATATGATGAACTATAGTAATTTATATAAATCATTTTCATTTAAAAACTAAAGGCAGAACCTTAAAATAAGATCATGGTTTATTTTCACATATGCATCCTATAATCTTTATAATGCAGGACAAATAATTTTAGTGGACCACAGTTTATCTAATATAATTTAAAAGTAATATTCAGCACCTTCCTATTTACTGTACCTGTATTGTTTATTAATGTTATGATTCTGCATGAAATTTGACTTTTTCTTTAAGACAAAAAAAACAGTACACATTCCAGAACTGTAAGGTGTTCCTAATTGTATTTTTTTTCACGAAAACAGCACTATGACATTGATATCTATTGTATATTGTGTAACCATTTGGAAAGAACACACACAGTACCATGTAACATGATAAGCTTCCATGGTCCTATCATAAAACAGTTCTGTTTTGGTGTTTTATAAACATCTTTTAATGTGGATAAGAGGATGGCAGCCACTCAATCGACACAAAGTCAAACCAGCAGTACCTAAGGATTCTCCAATGAGACAGTACCAAAGGAGTCCAGTCTTCGTCTCTGGATAGCACCCATGTCTCGCAACCATATAGCAAGACAGGAAGCACCAGGACTCTAAGACTTAGATCTTCGTTCTTTTGCATTGATATCAGGAGCACCACACACCCCATTCCAGCGAAATTGTGACCCCATGCTATCCCAATCTGCATCGTGACTTCATAGGAAGAGCCACCAGAGACATGAATGTCACTGCTAAGGTAAATAAACCTCTCGACAAGGTCGACACTCTCTCCGCAGACAGACACACTGCTGATGGCTGTGCCTAAGAGGTCATTAACTAACCCTTTAATACATGCAAAAGCTAAAACAAATACATTTTACAGATACTTTGCGTATATGTTACACAGATGAAATGATAATCTCCATATATATAAAATCCAAGGTCTGTCTGTATGTCCGCTTTTCACGAGAGAACTACTTAATGGATTTAGATCAGGTTTTTTTCTATAATTTGCCTGAACATTCTAGTTGAATTTGCGACTTCTGTCATTGTGCTAAGTGTCAGAGTTCGCTTGCAGGAGCGATTTATTTGCGCGAATCTGTGACACAGGCTGTGGGCAGAGGGGAAAGGGAAGCATGACGTCAGGAGTGGGGAACCAGGTGGAATCGGTTTTGGAGTGCACATTGCCTCCTTTCAGCTAGCAATACATGTTTGTTTTTTTTTTACTGATTTTTAAAGTGTGTCCTGTTTCACTGCTGTGCGGGTGGAACAACGGGGAATGGCTAGTACATAATAAATAAATAAATATATATACATATATACTGTATATATATCCATCCATCTATTATTCAACCCGCCATATCCTAACTGCAGGGTCATGGGCGTCTGCTGGAGCCAATCCCAGCCAACACAGGGCGCAAGGCAGGAAACAAACCCTGGGAAGGGCGCCAGCCCACCGCATGGCACACACACACACACACTAGGGACAATTTAGAATCGCCAATGTACCTAACCTGCATGTCTTTGGACTGTGGGAGGAAACTGGAGTACCCGAAGGAAACCTATGCAGACACAGGGAGAACATGCAGACTCCACACAGAGAGGACCCGGGAAACAAACCCACTGCACCACTGCGCTGCCCACAAAAAAGAATGACTGCTAGGACGGAGAACAAAATTAATCTCTATTCCTCTTTTAGAAAAACAGGAAAACAACTTTTTAAAATAAGTTTGAGATCAGGTGAATCTTTGCTACAATTTACTGTACATGTTTAATTTTTGCATGTTTGTAAACTATGTATGGTTCATGTTATTAACTTGCAATGCAATGCAATGCAATTATCTAATCAACCAATCACATGTTATTAACTTTCCACTGTGTATTTAGGGACATTCTGACATTTAAATTCTAGGAAGGCTATATATTGTTTATGTGATGTAAGGCTACAGCTTCAAACCTTGTTTTCTGATCACGAGTTCTGCTACTAAATCACTAAAACCTTCTTAGAACTTACAGTAGAATTTACAGTAGAATTTACAAAATCAGAAACACCTGTCTGGAGCGGTATGTGGCTTTCGATGGAAAGCTCTCTTAAAAAGGTTGACTAAATTTAATGATAGTACAGAACACTTTAAAACTACCATTATTATTATCTCCATGTATTACATACTCATCAAGGTAAATCATATTTTGCAGTTTTACTGCATGTACTGCAAGCAACATTACCAGTTTATATTGTGCTTTATCTTGATGCTTGTCTGAACAGAACAATGCAGTTTATGTGCTGTGTGTGCATATAATGCTCATTATTAAACAGCACAACTTTTATATTATTCAGTCATGTTGATGAGATCATAATTCATTCCAATGGAAGGTGTTCTAGTCATGTACTAACATGAAGTGTTTAATCAATCGAAATTGCTGTTACAATAACGAAGCTTCAGATTTCTTTAACCTTGACCTTGTGCATGTAACACCATAGAATTAATTAAGCAAACGTGTACACATACTGGTGAGTCATTCTACTGTATTTACACAACAATGAGACATAAAGTCAATATCGCAACTCAGTCTGTCAAGTGTGGTCAATGGATGCATAGATTATAAAAGTCTAAAACTATGGTCTAAAGCCAGAAACATTAACTGTATGGATTTGTCAGTAATTCTTTCATAATAATCACATCAGTTTAAGTTGAATGCCAGTCACAGGTTTAAAAAAAACACACACATAAAAACCCACTATGGACAAACTGCACTGTGTCTCCAGTAACTGCATTTGCATTATAAACATACAGTAGTGATTGAATTCATTACATTACTCCCATTATCATTTCCGGCACTAATATTCAGTACTTTCTGCATCATCAAAACAAATCCAACTTCAATACTAAACTATATTACTGCATGTCAAATGGCAAAGGAGTAGAGGAGAGTAAATGAAGAGCTATGGTGCCAACTGGGCCACCACATTTAATGTGATTATCCATAAAACAGATCTGAAATAGGTGTTTGGGGGTAATAAAACTGAAAAAAGGAAAGTTGCCTTATGGGATAACACGGCTTCTTCTAATAGTGAGCTTTTTCAAGCAGGTCTAGCTCCAAAATAAGACTGATTCCAGGGCTTCCTGACACATTATGATTGAAGCTTAGATGTCCTCATTGGATATCTTAATTGGTTAGCTATCCTTCATTTCTTCTTCTATTTTATCAGCATATCATTCTAAGGAAGGTGTAATCATCCATCTTTATCTTTAAAATTATTATTGCGTTACTTTATGATCTTGAGCTAAGCAGGTGCCATACTAAAATGTGATGCTGTCAATAAGAATGGATTTTACAGCACACCTTAAAAGTTAATGAAAACAATGGAGAAATGTCATGGTGTCCTCAGACGACTGAAGAAGGATAGCTGTTGGCATTACCTGTAGTAAACAGATGGAGAGTACTGGACAATTAGTAGTCCTTCTTAGACTCAAACTTAAATGGACAACCTGGCCCAGCTTCCTGACAAAGTGTTATCAGTTACTGGCCAGATAGTTCGGGAATCCAAAGCTTATCTTCTCTGGTCTTTCTCTGGACAGAAAGTCTGCTATTCCTAGAAATTGCTGAGTTTCCTTTCTCCTAGTATGCTTGGTAAATAATACATTTTTCCACCAAAAGTCACACCTGTCACACCACCTATTGCTTTTCAGGGAATCCAACTCACATTAGGAGTTATTGTTTTCCCCACACTAGCACCTTATTAAATAGCAACCTCTTCTACTTGCAGGTCTCAGCTACAGTAAATATGACAATGAAAAAGTGTCAAAAATAAGACAAAAAATGTGTATTAACAGTTCCTTCATCGTGGTACTGCATAGCACATAATAATTATTCAGAGTACTTTTTGTAACCCTTGCATATTTAGAAGTATCTGGAAAGAAATAAGCTCCTTCACACATACTGGAATATAAAGACAAGTGTCAAGAGGTAATTCTATGTACCAGGAAGAATAGGCAAACTTGTGTAGCGAGAGCCTGATTGTGGCCAGCAGGAAGCGATCACTTTTAGCTGGAGGCTGATTGATGGCACAGAGAATCAGTCGAAAGGTGTGAGGCTGATTATGCATAGCTCACTGTGGTTAACTGCCTCTAGCATAGGAGCTGATCATGGGTCTGCTCAACCTCTCAGAGTATCTTATTCATTGCACAAAGTCACCTTAACATGCACTGGTATTGGGGGAATAAAAGGAAAAAAAAAAACACACAAACCAAAAGCACTGTACTATTTGTCACTTATAAATTGTAAACTGAAATCTATTGGTTCTTTCATTTACATACTTCAAACAACTGCTACTTTTTCAAAACTATAAAAATGTTTCAGAATTTGAATAAAAAAAATCTTTTGAGCATTTTGAGTATGATTTTTAAAATATTTCTTTGGTAAATAGGCTAGTGTTAACACTTTTGGTCCCTAAGATTGAGCCTGGCACGGATATAGCAAAGCACTACACTCTTTTACCCATATGCCATATATTTTTATTACACAGCCTTAAAAGGAGTGTGGCAGTCAATTTATTGCTGCTGGTTAAAATACTCATTTCCATATGGCCGTATTGAGTTACCAGATGATGCACATGTATTGCTTTCACAGAAAAGGTTGGTTGATTTCATTTTTCTAAAATGATTAATGATAAGAAATCCTTGGACTGCAAAGGCAGATTTTTATTTCTATTAGTTGTAATTTGTAGCACAGAAAAAAAGTATTTCTTCTGTAGCAGCATGCTAATCAAGTGTGCAGAAAAGGAATTTATGTCTGACATCATTCATCTTTTACTTAATATTCGTGTTTCCCTCACAAACAGATGTGTATGTAATTTGTGCTTTATGAACTAAAGGAGCAATTACTCTGGAGTTTTTGAAATAGTCAAGTGACCTTCTAAAAGCAAAATAATTGAATAAAAGAAAAATACACATATACTGAGGTTATTTCATCTAAATGCAATACACTGGCAAAAGAAAAGCACAGCTGTCTTAAATATATGAGAGTTATAAAGGAAAATATTGCTTTATTATAGTAATCTTTTACTAGGAAACAAATATTGTTTATGCAATTTAAAAAAAGAGTGACAAAATACAATACACAGTTATTATATCAGAGTAAATACAAAGCCACAGAAACATTTGTTCTAGAGAATGTAGAGGCACAAAATCTACTACTGCCTATTTTAAAATAAAATAATAAAAGAAACCCCTAATGTCAGAATGATGCTTGTTCAATAGCATGGTATAATTAAAAATATAAAATCAAAAACGCAGACAGAGAAGCATCCATCCATTATCCAACCCGTTATATCCTAACTTCAGGGTCACGGGGGTCTGATGGAGCCAATGCCAGCCAACACAGAGCGCAAGGCAGGAAACAAACCCTGGGCAGGGTGCCAGCCCACCGCAGGCCACACACACACACACACACACACACCAAACACACACACTAGGGACAATTTAGGATCACCAGTGCACCTAACCTGCATGTCTTTGGACTGTAGGAGGAAACAGGAGCACCCTAAGGAAACCCACACAGACATGGGAAGAACATGCAAACTCCATGCAGGGAGGACCCAGGAAGCAAACCCGGATCTCCTAACTGCGAGGTAGCAGTGCTACCCACTGCGCCAACGTGCCTCCCTTATTTAACACTGACAGTCAAATTCCAGTAGCACTTACACAGACATAAACAAACACACCAGTATTTTCAACATTCATGTCATTTTCATTTTTGGCATAACTCAAGCAGCTGTTATTCAACTTAACTCAATGGAAAATTACCAGAACACTCAGCACTTTAAGACAGCTCTGGTTTAATTTTTTTTTTAACAAATTCAGCCACTATTGAAACAAGATGAGTCTCTATCATAGTTTCCAACTATGTTTATGAAAGAGTATCTAGTTTTCCCCATTCTCCAGTTTGCTTATATACAGTAAGTGTGGAGCTTTTGAAATTCCACTCCTGATCTGAAATGCTAACAGTAAGAATTGCTATATACTGTATTTCAGACATTTACGGTGTCTTTGAAATGCATGCCGAGTACTGAAGTTTTTTGTTTTTTTAATGGATTCAAATCTAGTGTGAACTTGGAGCATTTTAGATAGAAACAAGGCATGACTTTATTCTGAATTTTAAAGAGCTATAGCTAGTCACATTTGTCTGTTTCCCCATTTAGAGATGGGGAAAACTATACATATATATTTTTTTACATTTTATGACATGATCTCACAGATTCAAAATATATTTGTAGTTAAGTGTCATTTTATATACTTAAGAAGTATGGGAACAGGGAACTACATACGTAATTGGACCCTTCGCCACTTTTCAATCACAGTAAACTCTGGGCTTTTCAATTTTAAATAAAGTCCAAACTTGTTTTTCCAGTCAAGTACTTCTTCACATTGTGCACATACCCAGCGTAGCACCCTAGGCGCCTATGAAACACCTGCACCTTTCGGGAAGCTGCAGACTATGCTCCCTGTGCAAAACATGGAACAACAAACCATGTGTAGTTCAAAGAAAAATGCTATTACTTTATAGTCCATGTAGCTAAAATGCATCGCCACATATATAACTGATATGTTTTAATGTAATTATTTATATTTCCATATTTTTTGTCTTTTTTTTTTTTAAAGACATCCATATTGCATATTTTTGGTTAGAAATGACTCTATATTTTGTAGCTTGGCTACTCCATGAAAAAAGGGAAGAATGTGTTGCTGATGAGTCCATTTTCTTTACTATTAATACATACATATGCTGTCCTGTTAAAGTAGGGCACTATTTACTTTCTCTCCTCAATAAAACAGAAACTTTCATGGAAGACAAAGTTTCTGTATAAAATGCAACATACCTTTTGCTTAAAAATGTCTGAAAATAAGTGTAAGGCTTTGTAAAAAAAAAAAAAGTGAATTGTTATTTTTTCAAAATATAAGTAAGAAAAATCATGGCAACAATCCCACTGAAAGTTTTCTCAGTTTATTCTAGCTTAAATCAAGGCAAATTACTATAAAGGTGGAAACTATGAAAGTTATCTAAGAACCTAACAGAACAGACATAATATCACTAAGTCTTTTCGTCTCGGGACAGAACTCTCATTTCCAGAATAGAGGTTCAGTTCAAATACCAAGTTGAGTGTTCTGGATTTCCTCCTACATGAAGGCACAAATATGGAGGGTACAGAAGGCACAATTACTCCCAGATTGAGAGGGAGGTAAAGGGAAAGGGAAATAACTGAAGAACTATATCTAAGAATAACAGATTGGCTTTTCACTTTAGGTTATTTTATATTTTTGAAGCACCTTAGTTCAACTGCAATAATTGTTCAAATGGAGGCAAATTTTCAAAGATCGCATTTTTAACATTTGTGCAGAAGGACAGAAAGGTAATTATTTTAACCAAGAAATGCAAAGCCTTTAGGGCATTATCAGGACCAGTGCCATTAATACCTTGCAAGGGTCAAAAGAACAAAAATAGGAGTAAAAAAAAAAAAATTTAAAGGGTCTTGCAAAAAAGTCCTAACAATAATTATATATTCTTTTCTAACCACATTGTGATTTGCCATGTGTTTTTTTGAAATAATTCAATACGTAGGCATCATGAATAGTGTGCCACCATCTTATAAATGTTGGCAATGTTGACCTCACACGTAACAACACTGGCTTAATGTTGACCAGAAAATAACATGAAAACCAAGCCAAAAAGGGCACCTCCAGTGGAGGTAAAATAAAGAAAACAGAAAATTGTGTTGTGATGATGTTATTTAAATAAAAAAAGAAAATGAAGAGAAACAATAGTAGTAAAATGAATACAATATAAAATGAAATTAGAGGTTCTCAAAAGTAATTTATAACACCTTTTTTCCCTATTAATATTCAATTAAATTGTAAATTCTAGTATTATGTACTAAATAGCCTCTACATTTGGTGGGTGTACCAATCACATTCATCAGTTATTTTGTGTTGTGTGTAGTGTGCGAAAATATTTTGAAGAATGTGACAGAATGAAACTCTGTGCTTGCTGCAGACAACATATCTACCAATGAATGCTATTATTGTCACTACAAGAATTTGCTGAAGTTTAATGCTCTAATTCCAACTAAATGGCATATCACCAAGAACATTAAAGATCACACTTAAACATGGTAAATGTCTTTCTCTGGACTACACATTTATGTATGAAATCTTATAGCACTAATGTAGGCAAAGTAAAATTGTATTACTGCACTGCAAAATGGTTAGACCTGCCTGCCAGGCCTATTAAAAGCTTTTTAAGATTTATACTCTAAGGTGAAATTTTAAAACACCTTTCTTCACTTGTGTTGTGGTGTGAAATTTTGTATACAAGTTGATAAACATTTAGTATGTCTTTATTTGTAACTTAATGAAAGCAATGTAATATTAGTGTTATATTATTGATAAGAACAGCAGTGGTTTGATGTTTGAGACTAAAATAAGCAATTATGTGTGATGAACCTTAACAAATAAGGCAAGTAAAATAAAGCATTTATGCAATAAGTACTTTATCAGCAAAAACTGACTTCTGACTTGAAACAAACATTTGGCCACTGCGGCCATCCAGGACCGACTTTGATCACTCCTGTGCCAAGCATATTAGCCTATCAACAATACTTAACACAAATATTACTAAACAGAACACAGTATAATCAGTTATAACATTTTTATGAATTGCCACCAAATCTGCAATAATCTTTACCGGTATGCTCAATAAGGAGGGCTTGCAATGGATCTTTTACAAAGAGAATACTTAAGGACACTGTTGGAATTAATGACAAATGCGTTGAAAACAGAATGCTGGAAGAAACAAAGACTCTGAATCACACCACTGTGTCATGAAACAGATGCCAAAAATCTGTATTCAAAAATAATCCGGTTGAAATGTTAAGGCAACGTAGTAATTTCCAAAACAAATCAGTTTAGTGGGATTAATGTTTCCTATTCTCTTGTAGAATTTTCAGAATTAACTGCAAAGACTTTATACGTAGAGCAAAGGAACAACAGAAGCCAGAATTTGTCCTTAAAAAAGGGCACCATAGACAGGCATGTTAGTCACATTTTACAAACAATATATATAAGCCAGAAAGAAGAAGACAGACTTCTTTCTTTTGAAAAATATGTTTTTCAATAACCTGAACATAAAACAGTAAAGAACTTGGTTTCAACTCACAGAATTCTTTTGTATGTCCCACAATGTGAATTATTTATGATCACCCACACTGAAACTGACAACAAAATCTATTATAATATCTTCCACACATCAAGGGCATCAAAATCTTGCTAGAATAATAACAAACACACAGGCAACACAAAATATGTTGCTTACCTGTCTCCCCAAGAGATATCATGACATATTATTACAATGACAACATGACTTTATACTGTACAATATGTATAGCAAAGTAAAAGTATTAAGTCATATTGAAGTTAGGCTTGCAGAATTTGCTCTTCATATTTGAAAAGTAAAAAAGAAGTGGACTTACCTGTGTTACGTTCCGAAGAAAATTGTGAACGATTTAGGAAAGCATGAAAAGGAAGAGAAAATAGTAACATAATTATTGTTTTTATTATGAAAACACAGTTTAAAACAACTATAGTACAATGAATTGAACACACTCAATATTATTCACTACTATAAAAACAAATTATGAAATGGTTTACAAGAGAACCTGTGGTTTCCTGGGGTGTCCAAGAGGAAAAACAAAGGGAAGTTTTTCTGTAAAATTTAAATTGATTTTTAAGACATAGCTGATGTCTTGGGAACTACATTATATAACCAACAATTATGCATTATCATAAAAATAATATCACTAGTATAAGGCCAGAAACCAAAACCATAAGACAAGTTGGGAGTGTCAATTAACTGTATAAACTTTTGTTGAGGAGTAAAACAAGAATCACAGGCACTGCTTTATTCTAAGACAAATTCTAATTCTTTGCAAGACCATCCCTTTCCTTAAATTTTACTTAATGTTTAGAATTAATTCATCTCTAAGCTTTTAAATTACAGGGCAATTACATCCTGTCGCAACAGGAGGAGCATCCTTGAAAACCAGGATGATGCCCGCATCAATGATGTTTTCAAATATATGCAACAAAACACAACAAATAAAAATAATTACAAGGAATCCAAACAAGGAAAATATTCTAAGCATGCTAAAATGCATTTAGACGCCTGTACGTCTTGACACACTAGATGTATCAATTGATGCACACTAAAAGTTGGCAATCTCTCTATGGTTTTCCAAAACAGGCCCCAAAGACATATTTATGTTATTTACTTATTTTTATAGTGTTTTTGACACATATTCCAAGTCTGAACCTCCAATGGACAAACCCAAGGTGACGGAGGCAAGGAACACTACCGTAGACTATAGTTGATAAAAATCTTTGGGAGAAACTACAGATCAAATTGGAAAGCCTATCCACTTCTAGTGGGCACTGGGTTTATTAAAATATACTAATGTGAAAACAACTATATTGTATTGTATGGTGGAGAAAGTAGACTAGTAATTTTGGTTCAATAATTTCCGATAATGTCCAACAGTGTCCAGAATGTTCAGTTTGGTTCTTTTGAATGCAGTTTCACTTGGGGGTTGGGTTTCGGGGTGGAGGCATCAGTGAGTATACCAGGATTGATTAATTTAGTGACCTTATAAGGGAGTCACTTCTGACAGATGCTCAGTTAAGCAGCAAAGTTATATTAGCTTTTGTAAGCAAAGTAGGCAAAGTTGGGTCTGTTGAGGACTGAGTGCTGGTTTTATTTACCAGTAGAAGGATCTGAATTCTTGACTTGAACCTATAAACTATCCACCTCAAAAAAGACAGATAGAAAAAGAGACAACATCAAGTCAAGCTTTAAGTTTCCCAAAGTGCTACTCTCTATCACACTACTTGGTAACTTACTCCATTTGACAATCATTATCTGTAAGAAAAGAAAACTTTCTAAGCAATGTTCAAAAGTTGCCCTTAAGAAGTTTCCGTGTCCTTGTTAGTAGTAGGCAGTGTACTGGTGAAAACAATGTAGTGATAGAAATTTGTCAACTATTCTTTCTACTGTGGATGAGAAAAACTAATGTTTATCTTAACATTGTTATTTGTCACAAGACTGCTGGAAACAAACAGTGCCAGGTTTGGGGAATGGGTGCCAATTTCATTCTATCACCACACTGCAAAAAAGTGAAGCAGCTGCTGACTTTTTCAAGAATGACCAGCAAACCACTATAATTACTAAAGGCAAGTATCCTAGGCCGAGTCATTAATTAAAGGGTCTCTGAAAGCACAGAGGTGAACAGATATGACCGGATTCATTATATCATATATACGCAGACATGGTACCTGTCTACTCAATCAAAAAACAGAGTTTCAGAGCATTGTTGAAAACTCTTGGCTCCCCAGAAAAGGTTGTGCTTACAGAGGGCACTAGAGTTGTGGGGATTGCAAGAATGCTACCAAATATGCATTACTCCTGATAACACCATGAATAACATAATAGCTCTCCAACTCAGTGATTGGACTAGACTAACTCTTTGGCCACTGCACCTTGAAATTGATCAATATTCTGATGAAAACCTGTTCATTTTAAAATTTGACAAATTATAGGAAAAGTATTTAACTATTAAACATTTAGGCCCCTGCGGTGGGTTGGCATCCTGCCCTGGATTGGTTCCTGCCTTGTGCCCTGTGTTGGCTGGGATTGGCTCCAGCAGACCCCCGTGACCCTGTATTTGGATTCAGCGGGTTAGAAAATGGATGGATTGATGGACATTTAGGCCCAAAAAATATTTCACTTGTTTTGTATGGCTTCCTGTGGTACACTTAACAAATGTATGTATTAATATTACTTTAAAATAATACAGAAATCTGCTGATTAAAGCATCATTTAGGTGAGCCTCTATATGATAAAAAAAGATCATTCTACAATATTCTTCTCTCTGGAGTATGTTTACCAATAGGGTAGGCACAGTGTAGGTCATGTCCAGACTAACTTGTGCCTCACTTCAAGTCATCATTGTCACAATGACTAAAGTTATGTACTAATCAAAGGCATGAATGTATCAGCTCGTGTTCTGTTCTGTGTATTGTATTGTATTTACCCCCTTTTTTGACACCCACTGCATGCCCAACCTACCTGGAAAGGGGTCTCTCTTTGAACTGCCTTTCCCAAGATTTCTTCCATTTTTTTTCCCTAACAAGGGTTTTTTTGGGGGGAGTTTTTCCTTGTCTTCCTAGAGAGTTAAGGCTGAGGGGCTGTCAAAAGGAAGGGCCTGTTAAGGCACATTGTGGCACTTCTTGTGTGATTCTGGGCTATACAAAAATAAACTGTACTGTGTTGTATTGTATTGTATTTGCATGATTCATTATTCTGTATGGCATTTCTGTAGCAAAAATATTGTGCGAGTGTTGTTTTAAAAATAAAATAAATGTATTGTGTTCTATAGACAAAGTCTTGCACCTTTTTATTATTATAAAATATACTTTTATGTTTGGTACTTTTTTACTTTTAATAAAGTATTATTTTAACTCCAACAGTTTTTATCACAGTTACAGTAAAAATATGACAAAGTACTTTGACTTTTGATCAAGTAATACTTCAGAGTACGTTTTACAACTCTTAAAACTCTTTGCTTATGTGATAGTTAAGGTTGGAATAAAAAGACAGAACAAAACATTACTTCTTAGCATTTTAAGAGGACCCTTATGTTGTACCTGCTACTAATTACATTTAATAACATATTTTATGTTGATTATATTAGTATGGTGCTTGTACTGTTATTGTCATCCTAATATGTGTCAAACTGAAAAGGTAAATTAGCTGCATTCATAAGTGATTATGCTGTATGGTTAAAGTTTAAATAAGTATACAATTATATACTGTCACATTTGATAGTCCGAGGGTCATCAGAGGTAAACACTACCACTCCAGCACACAATAATAATACATTTTATTTATATAGCGCCTTTCCCATGCTCAAAGCACTTACAGAATATAAGAAAGAACGGCGGGGATAACAGTATATAGCATTGTACAAACCAAATAAATAAATAAAGAAGATTACGACAGTCAATTCAGAGAAAAAAAGAAAAAAAAAGCATAACAGACAACATAATTGATGGTCTAGCACACACACATACAGGTTACATGAGCATCTTGACAGAGAGGTAAACTGAGAGAAGGGTAATAAAGTCAAGTAGAGCAAAAAACCTTCCTGAACAGATGAGTTTTGAGTTGTTTTTTAAAAGAATTCATGGAGTCAGCTGATCTGATTAATTTCGGTAGGTCATTCCAGAGTCTGGGTGCTATACAGCTGAAGGCCCTGTCATCCATGGAGTGTAGATGGGGTGCTGTTGCTGGCAGTACAACCTAATGAGGGCAACCGACACCAACCCTTCTGATCCAGCGACTGTAAAGCCAAGGTGCTCCTTGCAGGGGTCATCTAATTTCAGGAAGAGCAAACCATAGGACAAGCTCCTACCTGATAAAGTGACTGCTCTCTAGAGCCTTGAAACAACCCTCTGCTCTACTTGGCTATTTTGATTTTGATTTTTCCAAATTACTCTTGCCATTGAGCACCTTTTTATTTTTGGGACTAATCATTTTTTTAAAAAGAGAAACCTGGTTGGTGCCCTGGCATTTCTTTGGCAGACTTGTTGTTCCCTCAGTCAAACAACAATATATATTTACTTAAATATCTAGATAATTGTGGTTTCTTACTAAGAAAAGTTAAGTCCAGAAGTAAATGTATTCTTATGAGAATGTTTATCTTATACAGATAATTTAATTCTGTTCATTTTTTATATTTATGGACAGTATGTGAGTCTTAAGACAAGCAGTACATGAAAGTACAGTATATTATTTTTGCAAACATTTTGTATTCACTTTTTGGACTTGGATAATCAGAGACAGTGACTTTTCCTCTCTTGTAATTTACAGGTAGTATTAGAAAGACATTTGAAACCTTTAATGTATTGCAGAAATGGTCCTTGTCTTCGATGAATCATTTTGTTAAATGGTAAAATTCACACCACTATAAATGTTAGGGTAATTAGTGCTTTTTTTCTTCAATTAAAAACAGGCAAATTTGATTTGCTACGATTTGCTTTAAAAATTATTTAGAGCAATTTTCTAATTCTTTTCAGTCACTAGAATGAAAGTAAAGAATTTATTGTCTTATTTAAGCAATTTACTACTCTGTGCAGGCTATTTAGATTACATAGGGTCATAATCTTCTTTATCAGCCTTAAAAAAACATTGAGAGATTCTAATATTGTCTGGTCCTTGAAGACTCTTGTTTTTGATTGATCTTGTAATCAGAGGTTAATTCATACCCTAAAGTCAAGTTACCTGCATTGAAAGGCTTTTCTTTACTGATATTTGCCCATGGTTGTTAAGTTCAGACACAGCCTGCAGTGCTTGCTCGTTTTATGAGATTCAGAAGAGATTTGAATTAAGCATATAGATTGTAACAGCAAAGAAACACTAAAATCAATTTCTTAATTCTGAATAATTCTAGGGCGGCACAGTGGTGCAGTGGGTAGCACTGCTGCCTCACAGTTTGGAGACCCGGGTTCGCTTCCCAGGTCCTCCCTGCGTGGAGTTTGCATGTTCTCCCTGTGTCTGCATGAGTTTCCTCCCACAGTCCAAAGACATGCAGGTTAGGTGTATTGGCAGTCCTAAATTGTCCCTGGTGTGTGTGTGTGTGTGTGTGTGTGTGTGCCCTGCGGTGGGCTGGTGCCCTGCCCAGGGTTTGTTTCCTGCCTTGTGCCCTGTGTTGCCTGGGTTTGGCTCCAGCAGACCCTCTGTGATTATGTAGTTAGGATATAGCGGGTTGGATAATGGATGGATGGATGAATAATTCTAACTTGTATTACATTAATGATTCAGACTGGTTATAGGATAATAGTTGCTTTTTCACCATAGTTCGCCACTTTACTTTTTTTTTTAACTGAATAGATATACCCAAGATTAAACTGACAGACACCTCTATAAAATAAACACTAGGATATATACTGCAAGAACTTTTAACACGTACAGTTTGTGGTCAAATTCTTAAAAATATTCCAAATCACAGGACCAGTAAGAATTCTTAAAATAAACATAGTTATATATGTATGTACCACAGATATTCTACTGTGTTTCCACAAATATAAACTCAGCAGCAAAAGTCATGAAAGGTTGCATTACTAATCATAAAAGTTAGTTCATTACAAAACCTTGTTATTAAAATTACTGTACTTTGCACAATTGGCCCTGTACAGCCTGTGTGAGCATCTACTGTACCTATATAAACTGTCCCCTAACGGTATAAACTATTGAGATATAGATAGGGATTCCTTTCTGCATTCAAAAATTGTATTTTTAAGTTTACTTGATTTGTATGAAAACTGTTGCACAACCTGTATGACGTGGATTACTTTATAAGAAGATTAGAATATGCAGGCTTCAGGCATTTGTCAAATCTAAGGTTAAATGAACTGCCAGTGAATATATAGAGTAAACAAAGTATGAGTAAAGTAAATTTCCTGTGTGCTTTTCTGTGTAACTAAGACTTCATGAGCCAGTAAATTCACCATGGTAATGAGAGCATATCCTTTTACTCTTAAGACCTACAGTATTTATACATAAGAAATTAAATAAAATGATAAGATGTTTTGCCAAGGACTGTTAAGCTAGGTAGATGGTTCGGTACCTTTCTATCTATGCAAAACATAATGTCTATGCAGAATTATACTATTCTTTGTCTTGAATGGTGCAAACCGATGGATTTTACCGGTATATTATGCAATATTCTATCTGTCATAAGATTAAGCTCTCTCATTCTTCTCCAGTCTTGTCACAGTAAATTGAAATGTTCATATGCAGGTTCCACTAAATCTGATGAAATAAAGGATGTTCATGGAATAACTGTTTTAGTGGTGATCTCAGCTGTTGTTTAAAGGAAAAAAATGTTTATGTCAATGTAAAAAAATATCCTCAGAACCTGTATTATGGCCTTCCTGAAGTTATCTGGTTTCATTTTTGATATAATAATTCATGTATTTTATATTATTTGTTCATGTTATGGATGCAATGTCACCTCCATGTCACTTTGGATTAAGATGTTTACAGCCATCTTGTGACCATTTTTAAAAGTCTACTGAATTAAACCCAAATGAACCAAACAAGAAAGAAGCATTGTGCTTGTAAGTGTTCAAAAGAGCTTACAAGCCTGAATGGTTTGATTACGCAAACAGGAACAGGTTATTTTCCCTGTGATGGTTCACTGTATTAGATGGCAGAGGGGACAATTCCTGTCAACAGCTATAGTTAACATATATATATATATATAGAGTACATCCGGAAAGTATTCACAGCGTATCACTTTTTCCACATTTTGTTATGTTACAGCCTTATTCCAAAATGGATTAAATTCATTTTTTCCCTCAGAATTCTACACACATCACCTCATAATCACAGAGTGAAAAAAGTTTACTTGAGGTTTTTGCAAATTTATTAAAAACAAAAAAATTGAGAAAGCACATGTTCATAAGTATTCACAGCCTTTGCCATGAAGCTCAAAATTGAGCTCAGGTGCATCCTGTTTCCCCTGATCATCCTTGAGATGTTTCTGCAGCTTAATTGGAGTCCACCTGTGGTAAATTCAGTTGATTGGACATGATTTGGAAAGGCAAACACCTGTCTATATAAAGTCCCACAGTTGACAATTCATGTCAGAGCACAAACCAAGCATGAAGTCAAAGGAATTGTCTGTAGACCTCCGAGACAGGATTGTCTCGAGGCACAAATCTGGGGAAGGTTACACAAAAATTTCTGCTGCTTTGAAGGTCCCAATGAGCACAGTGGCCTCCTTCATCCGCAAGTGGAAGAAGTTCGAAAACACCAGGACTCTTCCTAGAGCTGGCCGACAATCTAAACTGAGCGATCGGGGGAGAAGGGCCTTAGTCAGGGAGGTGACCAAGAACCCGATGGTTACTCAATCAGAGCTCCAGAAGTCCTATGTGGAGAAAGGAGAACCTTCCAGAAGGACAACCATCTCTGCAGCAATCCACCAATGGCCTATATGGTAGAGTGGCCAGATGGAAGCCACTCCTTAGTAAAAGGCACATGGCAGCTCTCCTAGAGTTTGCCAAAAGGCACCTGAAGGACTCTCAGACCATGAGAAACAAAATTCTCTGGTCTGATGAGACAAAGATTGAACTCTTTGGTGTGAATGCCAGGCGTCACGTTTGGAGGAAACCAGGCACCGTTCATCACCAGGCCAATACCATCCCCTACAGTGAAGCATGGTGGTGGCAGCATCATGCTGTGGGGATGTTTTTCAGCGGCAGGAACTGGGAGACTAGTCAGGATAAAGGGAAAGATGACTTCAGCAATGTACAGAGAATTCCTGGATGAAAACCTGCTCCAGAGCGCTCTTGACCTCAGACTTGGGTGACGGTTCATCTTTCACAGGACAACGACCCAAAGCACACAGCCAAGATATCAAAGGAGTGGCTTCAGGACAACTCTGTGAATGTCCTTGAGTAGCCCAGTCAGAGCCCAGACTTGAATCCGATTGAACATCTCTGGAGAGATCTTAAAATGGCTGTGCACCGACGCTTCCCATCCAACCTGATGGAGCTTGAGAGGTGCTGCAAAGAAGAATGGGCAAAACTGGCCAAGGATAGGTGTGCCAAGCTTGTGGCATCATATTCAAAAAGACTTGAGGCTGTAATTCCTGACAAAGGTGCATCGACAAAGTATTGAGCAAAGGCTGTGAATACGTATGTACATGTGATATCTCAGTTTTTTTATTTTTAATAAATTTGCAAAAACCTTAAGTAAACTTTTTTCACGTTGTCATTATGGGGTGTTGTGTGTAGAATTCTGAGGAAAAAAATGAAATTAACCCATTTTGGAATAAGGCTGTAACATAACAAAATGTGAAAAACGTGATGCGCTGTGAATACTTTCCGGATGCAGTGTATATACAGTATATATATATATATATATATATATATATATATATATACAGTATATATATATATATATATATACAGTATATATATATATATATATATATATATATATATATATATATATATATATATACTGTATATAGCGCACAATTTGGTCCACTGGTATTAATACAATTAATTACTCATCAAATACTGTGGGGAAAAAAAAATAATGCTTGAATTGCTTCCACTGATGAAGTCAAAGGAACTGTTGAGCAGCTTGAGATAAGAGCCAGTGCCACTTTTGGAATTAGATGAAAAATTATACACTAAGATGGCAGCAGTTGTTTGTTATCCTGTCAATGAAACTTTAATAGGATTAAGCAGATTTAAGAATATATATAGAGTATGTACTACATGTATGGCATTAGATGCCAAAGTTCTTAAAAATACCTGAAAATGTGTCAAAAGAACATACTTATCAAATGAGTTTTATCAAACAACAAGTTCTTTAAGAATTTTAATATTTCAGCTCATAATATTGATGTGATGTGCTTTTGCTAGATTCTAAAAAAAGTGTTTGATGTAGTGAAACAGACTTATCATCCAGTGGGATGGAGCTTACATCGTTTCCAAATGTTGCGGGAGTCTGATAAGCCTCTGATCCTATGCTTTATTTTTTCTTTCCACTGTTGAAGATGAATGACTAAATGATACAAACTTGTCATGCTTAACGCAGTGTTTATACTGACCATAGAAAAAAATTTGGTGAAGCTATTAAGTCTTCTTCTATTTTTTTTCTTGCACCTCAAATCAATGCATAAATGTCATATTCAATGTGTTTTTGCTCTTGTCCACAGGCACACAGATATTAATTTAGTGTGCAGACCAACAGCAACTCAAGAAGAGGTTACCCATTTAGTGCAACCCTTCAAGTGTGGCTTCACATTCAAAGATGCAAAATAATGAAAAAGTTGAACAAGGTAATGTTCCACAGGGTTTAAAAGAAAATTTAAAAAGTGCCAAGGAAAATGTAAGAGCAATCAACAGGAAAAAAGAATTTAAAAAAAGAAAAACAAAAAACGCCAACAAATGCAAAAGTGCAAAACTCACATTAGCAAGAGACAGGTATAGGTATCTGAAAGTCTAAACAGAAGATCAAGTCTAGAAACCAAACAAAATCTACAACTATTAAAACAACCCATATCTGTGGGCCTGAACACAAGTCTTTTGCATGGCTAGAAGGGTAGTTCTCAACCAATAAATGTAATAATAATAATAATACATTTTATTTATATAGGACCTTTCCCTATTATGAAGCAATAAAATGGATAAATGTTTATATGCCTTTTTTATTTCTGTGCCTTCTCTCATATGACTTGATTCAACTCAAGTTTCTGGACAATAAATAGCAGGGGTCCATCAAAGAGCTTTAATCTGATCCTGACAGTTAACAGTTAACTCTTAATGTCTTTTCTTCTTACAGTGTCAATTTACCTGCTTCAAATACATTTTCCGATCATTTCCTGTCCATTATCTGTATCTATTAATAGAAAATTATAATATACTCATGTACTCCTACTTTCCACCTCATTGTTATCAACTAAAGATATGGTTTTGAGATTTAAAATTAAACTGAAGCCAGCTTTATGAACGAATTTGCTCTAATAAAAACATTATTTCAGAAAAAGAACTAATATATTTATGTATTTGGAAAATACAGTTACGTTTACAATGGGACCTTTCTGACTTATTTTTAGAATACTCCAATTGCTGGTTTATACCATGTATATTAGGCCAATTGCAATTATTGTTTTTTATCTGCATAATCAAGGATAAGTAACTAACTAATACTGACTAAGCTAAACTTCATTAGTATAAAATACAGTATGTAAGTTAGAATTATAAGGAGATAGATTATTACACTTACAATACACACTATGCAGTAAAATGTCTAAAAACCAAAGGGCTGAGGAATGCTTAGTTTTGCTATTTCTAATATTAAATTGCATGTATAAAGAAAATGAAACAATCCATTTAGAATCAACTAAGTACTAAAAGTCCAACTAAAGCATGGTAGTGTCTGTGATGCAGATATATGAAACTCTAGAAATTAGTTCACTGAACATAATAGTTACAAAGATAAGCTTGGAGGCTGACACAAGTCAAATTGTAGTTATAGTACAGTTACACAAAAACGATCTTGGGCAGTTGGCTGGAATCTTAGAAAGGGTAACCGGAGTATTAGTCCTGTAAAATTGGGACTGTTTATCAGCATAAAATTATTTGAAATTAATGACTTATGTAACTTTCAGGCCATTAAGTGTCACCTTTAATTAGAGCACATGGCACTCATATGATTAACTGTAAGATCCTGACAGGGAACTCACTTAATTTACCATCACAAAATGAGATGGGAGCAAAGGCTGAGTTTAGTTAAAACAAGAGAAGGAAAAAACAGAAAGGCTTTTGTGGCAGATTTAAACATGGAAAAATATTACAGCCATCTTCAAAAAAAAGGTGAAACCCATCCACCAAAAAAAAAGCAGTATTTAAAGGCAGTAAGTGGAACATACTATAAAATGTACAGTGGGTACGGAAAGTATTCAGACCCCCTTCAATTTTTCACTCTTTGTTATATTGCAGCCATTTGCTAAAATCATTTAAATTATTTTTTTTCCTCATTAATGTACACACAGCACCCCAAAAAAAATTTTTGAAATTTGTTGCAGATTTATTAAAAAAGAAAAACTGAAATATCACATGGTCCTAAGTATTCAGACCATTTGCTCAGTATTTAGTAGAAGCACCCTTTTGAGTTAATACAGCCATGAGTCTTCTTGGGAAAGATGCAACAAGTTTTTCACACCTGGATTTGGGGATCCTCTGCCATTCCTCCTTGCAGATCCTCTCCAGTTCTGTCAGGTTGGATGGTAAACGTTGATTGACAGCCATTTTTAGGTCTCTCCAGAGTTGCTCAATTGGGTTTAAGTCAGGACTGTGGCTGGGCCATTCAAGAACAGTCATAGAGTTGTTGTGAAGCCACTCCGTTATTTTAGCTGTGTGCTTAGGGTCAATGTCTTGTTGGAAGGTAAACCTTCGGCCCAGTCTGAGGTTGTCTCCACACATACCACTTAGAATTAAGGCCAAAAAGTTCTATCTTGGTCTCATCAGACCAGAGAATCTTATTTCTCATCATCTCAGAGTCCTTCAGGTGTCTTTTAGCAAACTCCAAGATAGAACTTTTTGACCTTAATTGTAAGCGGTATGTGTGGAGACAACCAGGCACTGCTCATCACTTGTCCAATACAGTCCTCACAGTGAAGCATGGAGGTGGCAGCATCATGCTGTGGGGGTGTTTTTCAGCTGCAGGGACAGGACGACTGGTTGCAATCGAGGGAAAGATGAATGCGCCAAGTACAGGGATATCCTGGACAAAAACCTTCTCCAGAGTGCTAAGGACCTCAGACTGGGCCGAAGGTTTACCTTCCAACAAGACAATGACCCTAAGCACACAGCTAAAATAATGAAGGAGTGGCTTCACAACAACTCTGTGATTGTTCTTGAATGGCCCAGCCACAGCCCTGAGTTAAACCCAATTGAGCATCTCTGGAGAGACCTAAAAATGGCTGTCCACCACCGTTTACCATCCAACCTGACAGAACTGGAGAGGATCTACAAGGAGGAATGGCAGAGGATCCCCAAATCCAGGTGTGAAAAACTTGTTGCATCTTTCCCAAGAAGACTCATGGCTGTATTAGCTCAAAAGGGTGCTTCTACTAAATACTGAGCAAAGGGTCTGAATACTTAGGACCATGTGATATTTCAGTTTTTATTTTTTAATAAATCTGCAACAATTTCAAAAATTCTTTTTTTTGTCTGTCAATATGGAGTGCTGTCAGGGCCGGATTTTCCTATAGGCTAACTAGGCTTCAGCCTAGGGCCTCAAGATCAAGAGGGGCCTACATTCAAATTGTTAGCAATTTGAACAAACTTAAAAATGGGAGGTGAAAGGGCCTCATAAGTGGAATAGCCTAGGGCCTTTTTTCATCTAAATCCGGCCCTGGGTGCTGTGTGTACATTAATGAGGAAAAAATTTATTTAAATGATTTTAGCAAATGGCTGCAATATAACAAAGAGTGAAAAATTGAAGGGGGTCTGAATACTTTCCGTACCCACTGTATGTACGTCAAAAGATTGACATGAACTCAGACTAGATGCAAGGGTTGGTATGTGCACTGTGCAATAATCTGAATGCACTTAGTTATATCTGTTTTTTTCCATGTAACTGTTTATAGTTTGCCTAAATATTTTATTAATATTGATATAATTTTTGTCAACCAAGGTTGACTTACATCAGCAGAAAGAAAGGAGGGGTGAGGTTGGCTAAGCAACACAAAAAATGTTACCTGGACAGATGAATCCTGGTTCCTGGTCAAGGGAGAATCAGGAAATGGAGAGAAGTCACAGGTTTTGGCTGAGTTTCAACAATGTAGACTATTTGTGGTAATACAAGTGTATTCATGGCACATGATGGGTTCCTGGTATAGCAATATATGAAAGCTGTTGGGTATATGAATATCAGTGCTGATGAGATGTACCCCTTCAGGGCAATGGAATGTTCAGCAGCTACTGTATTCGCCCCAGTAGGACAGTTCCATATTACAAACATACGAAAAGCCTAAATCATTTCAGGAATCTGACAGTTAATTCAGCATAACACAGTACCCTCTGCTGCAATAGATCTTAAATCAGTTGGGCACAATGAGCTATTAAATGTGACAATCCACCATAAGATAATTTACAACAGTTGAGGAACACATTATATCTGACACAGCCTATCCCTGTGCCTCACTTTTGGCACCTTGCTGAATCTATGAGCTAACAAATTCTGGCAGGTCTGACCTCAGATATGGAAACACCTCGCTATTAGGGAGACCCATGTGTAGAATAAAGTGACAGTTCAGTTCTTATTGTTATTTTATCAAACTTTCTCAATACTGGTAAACAGATCAGATGTGAATGTATAAAATAAGGAAAAAGGAAATATCTTTCTATTAAAAAAGAAGGCTATTCCTTCGATTACAATTTTGCCTGAACATTCATGGAAAATTCAATTCCACAGTGAGTATTCTGGAAAAAATATCACATTCAGGAAAAATGTTCTTCAATGAGTCATTTACGATTGGTACATTTTGTGCATGGGGTTATTAAAAGAAAAACATTCAATGAAATTTTTAAACTATATTTAAACTATTCCCATATTGTAGATATTTTATAGATATGTGATTTCATTCTTTGCCATCGACTCCTTCTTCTTCATTATAATGCTCAAATGTTCTAATATAAAGGTAAATCATTAAATGACCAAAAACAGTGGCTTAACACCTCCATCAGAATGAATTCATCTGATGTCAATTCACTAAATACTTGAAGATATTTTTTAATGGATTGTGCTCCAGCACAGCACCATACCTGGAAACTGGGATTTCCTTCAGACGAGGGTAATGATTACATGAGCTGCAGTCGTGAATTCACAATGAAGAAGAATGAATGAGAGAATAAAAAGAGAAAAAAAAAATAAAAACACAAGAAACATGAATGATGAAAACAAAGGCAATGTATGAATGAACATAAAATGGAAATACCCTTTTATCAGTATTTATGTACAGCTTACATGTCTCTTTCCTCTTAAAGCTGAAAATGCCCCACTCATTGCAGAAGCTTACTGTATATGATTGTAATATTAAAACTTACATTTATCATATAGTATAATAAAAAAGCTGCAATAAACTAATGTTGTCTGTTAAGGTAATATTTAGATATTTTGATAGTGCGAGGCCAGATTTATTTTTAAGCATAACTTAATAGATATTTTGGGGCAAAACAATTTAAAATTCTGTTCTTTAAAATATATAAACTGCATATATTTATATAACTTTAATGGGAAATCCATAAAAACACGTAAAACATAATGTTGATAATATTAAAAGCTCAAAATCTAAAGAATACAGAGAAAAGGGTTTTTACAATGAGAAAAACTGTTACTTGATTGCACTCCTGCAATATAAATTAACAGGTCTGCAGAATAGGCATTTGCATAATGTCCAACTTAGATGAAGAATTTCATCTTTGAGATGTTCACCTTATCAAATCAGTAAAAGCCAGAGGCTCAAAAATGAGCAGAATGTGTACTTATAAAATGAAATTCTAACATTTATTGACCATTTTATCATTCTTAATTTGCTTGCTTAGACAAAATCAAAATTTTGATTCGTGGCAACAATCAATAGAGATGCATTTAGTGTTGTATCTGTTTATACATTTTTTTACCTAGTGTATATGGCACACTTGTTATTTAAAATGTTTATTCAAGCAAACTTTAATGTATTTGTTACTTGGTATGAGTGCATAACAAACATGAATTAATGAAACTACTTTATAGGAAACTGTCTTTGTCTTCCCTCCATAAATTGAATTAAAATAAAATGAATCACAATGAACAATAATCAGTAAAAGGCATCATCACGGAACTACAAGCAACAGTAAATACTAATATAGCATTGACTGCACAATAAATTATTATATAACAACATATGTGCCATAGTGTGCATGTCCTTATATAGAAAGATAAACAATGAGAAAAATAGTGTGTGGTTGTAGCTCTGAAGGGAGCTGAAGTAAATCAAAACCTACAATTCTTTTGTATGTTTATTTTATGGCCTCAGGATTCCTTAAGCAATCCTAAAATGTCCTTTTAGCTTGACTAGAAAATATATAGTAATTTTTCTTGGGACATGTATGTGCATAACTGAGTTTAACTTATCTGGCTCCTGTACCACTTTTGGCCCCAAATTGTAAAGGGGAGGATGGGTGGAATGATAATGAAAAAATAAAAAAATAAAGTAATTGAAAGGGATGATGTCCAATTAAATACTACTGGTTCTGAGGACCTGGACTGTGCATCTGAAATGTACAAAATACAATACTTTTTTTTTAGCAATGAATTGAAAGAATTGTCAATTAACCTAAATCAATTGGAGAGAAAAGCACTTTAAACATTAACTTTTATAAGAAAGTAGACAAAAAAGTATCGCACAGCATATTTCTGTTTCCCATAGAGCTTTGAAAAGTTACTTGCATTAAGTAAGCAAGTCAATTAATACTTTAATTGACAAAGTTAACTAATATGATTACTTTTATTTTTCTATGATAAAGCAGGAGTGAAAATGTAGGCCAAGTGAAAAATTTAAATAGAATTCCAGAGATAGCTGAAACTCCTGGTAGATTTACGTGTAGATTGTACATAAGTCAATCCATTCAATTTCTTAATCTAGTTTTTTTTCATGGTGCCGGAATCTCTTTTATAGAAGCACTGAGTGCAAGGAAGTACTCAGCACACTGGGCAAAATAAGTGTCACCAATTATCTCTACATGAATGTAAATCTCTGGAGGAAACTGGACTACCAAAAGAAAATCCACACACACTCCATGCAGACATCAGCAGTGTAAGAAATCAAATCAAAGACTGGCAAACAATGTGCTGTCATTTAACCCATTTACCTTATATTCATTTAGAAAAGTGAAATATTTAAAGTCAAGTTGGAGGTAGTACTTATTCAGAGAAACTGTGTGCAGGATATATACACATGTGGTTCACATCTTTGTCCATGGAGACTTACATCATCAAAATAGTAAACAATTGTTTAATGTTATATATACTGAAAGTAACAGCTACAACACAGCTGAAAGCCACACAGTAAGCTAGAGGCAGCAATTTAACAAATGTAATTTTTTGGGGAATAGATTTACATTTATTTATTTGGCTGACAGCTTTATCCAAGGTGACATACAACATTTACCACACAGCTGGTTACATTTCTGTTGGTTTTCCAATTGGAGCACAGGCAGGTCAAAGCCTTAACCACTACACCACACTACCTGCCTGGAGTAGAATATAAGTTACAAAAAGTTAGGATGTGGAATGGTAGAGTGACAAATATTTGTTGGGAAATGAATCATGCAACTCCACTTGACCAATACAGAAAAATAAGCAAACTATATTTTTTAGGTCAGGAGTTTTTCATCTGCTGCAAAATTGCTGTTGTACAAAAATTTATAATATAGATTTGCAAATTGGCTTTACAATTCTGTACAAAAAAAATTAGTTTTTTAAGAAAATACAAGCAAAAGTTTCTAAACACACTTTTTTAATATAAGGTAAATGACACTCAAGGTCAATTTAGGTTTACTAATTAATCTACCATAAAAACAAACATGTACAGTAATCCCTCCTCGATCACGGATAGATGAAAATCCGCGAAGTAGAAACCATATGTTTGTATGGTTATTTTTAAATATTTTAAGCCCTTATAAACTCTCCCACACTGTTAACATTATTAGAGCCCGCTAGACATGAAATAACACCCTTTAGTCAAAAGTTTAAACTGTGCTCCATGGCAAGACAGAGATGACAGTTCTTTCTCACAATTAAAAGAATGCAAATATATCTTCTCTTCAAAGGAGTGCGTCAGGAGCAGAGAATGTCAGACAGAGAGAGAGAGTGAGAGAAAAGCAAACAATCAAAAAATCAATACGTGCTTTTGGGCTTTTAAGAATGCCGAAGCACCGCGATAAAGCAGCATTTTTTAGAGGAGCGTCCGTATCCTCTAGGCAAACAGCCTCTGTGCAAACAGCCCGTCTGCTCACACCCCCTCCTTCAGGCACACAGAATGTCAGAGTGAGAGAGACATAGAAAAGCAAACAATCAAACACAACGCGGGAAGCATATCTTATATCATTGAGGAGTTTTAATTAATATGTAATACATGCTCCGATTGGGTAGCTCCTAAGCCATCCGCCAATAGCATTCCTTGTATGAAATCAACTGGGCAAACAAACTGAGGAAGCATGTACCATAAATTAAAAGATCCATTGTCCGCAGAAATCCGCGAACCAGTGAAAAATCTGTGATATATATTTAGATATGCTTACATTTAGAATCCGCGATGGAGTGAAGCCGCGAAAGTCGATGCGCGATATAGCGAGGGATCACTGTATACAGTTGTTATGAAATGAACTACCAGCCAAAGTAGAGAACTACAAATGCATGTTACATGTTATTTAATTTTACAAGTGTGCCCAGAGAGTTCAAGTGATTTGACAGTTAGAAAGGTAGTGGGAAGCAGGGCATTTACTGACAAACTTTTTGGGTTAAAGCCTAATTTAGCCAATGGACTACATTGCCATGCATGTCTTTGGATGTTAGAAAAATACACAAAGAGTACACAGTAAGAACATGCATGGATAAGACTTTATACCAAACCCATGTTTCGTAAAAACTAAATTCTGCAGAATTTTAAACTACTTTAATATCTGTGTATTTTGTTTTAGCATGTGCATAAATAACTAAAAGGTTGGATGAAGAAATCCAATTAAATGCACAAAATACATCTGATACAGGAAAAAAAAAACCAAATAATTCAGAAACCTATCATCTAGTCCAATCAGAGTCTTTTCCTCATAAACACCTTGTGTTTAATGCCAACAATCCTGTTTGATAAAGCAAAATAATCAAAATGCTCCATTAGCAAAACATTAATAAAGCAGGTAACACAGGAATCAAACAAGGTTCCATAACTGTATATTAATACACATTAGCAGTATACAACTGCTTCTGTATTTCTACACATAATGTATAGGAAGTCATGTAACTAACATTTGTGCATTCTAGCATCCACCTTCCTAGTTACCAATGCTTCAGTTATAGATATATTAATGGGCATATAAAGATACACAACAAATGTACTGACCACTGTGGACCACACCAAGCGTAGTGGTTTTCTTCATGCTGCCTCAGTCTGAAGGCTTTCATTAATCAAGTATCAAAATGCACATGACAGTTTGGCTACTTAAAGATGAAAAAAACTGTCATTTAATTCATATAAATAAGTCATTAGTGAAATATGTAAATGTTTCTAAGTTAAAAAGATGAAATGTTGATAGTGCTGTGTTCCATGATAGCTTTCATAAAAGAAAAAAAGAATAAACCAGGACAAACACCACAGAAAAAAATAAATGTGCACAGATGTCTGCCTTCAGGGTAACCTTTGCTCAGAGCCCAGTACCCTTGATAACCATTCCAAAAGATTAAAAATGCAAAGCATATCTTCAGTTGGATTTTAGGTATAAAATTAGGAGAAGTAAGCATAAGAGACTGCTCTAGTGTCCAAAATAAAATTGGAAAGATCAACGTTTTTAGAAAAAAATTGACCCTCAGGATATTTATAGAAAGCAGAACTGAAGAACATAACAATAATAAACTCAAATAAAAATGTACATAAAAAGTACAAGTTCAGGTCATTAATGCTAGAATGACAACTGAGAGAATTTTAACCATTATCACATTGTTCAAAATGTGACTTAGGACCTAGAATCTGTTGTTCATTATATCTGAGAGTCATAAATGTGATTAGTTTGGGTGCCTGTCATGTTTTTGTGAGGTTCTATGTTAGGACAACAAAGTAAATAATTGTTAACAACTTTTTCGATATCATTTATGAGCTTGCAAAGCTTTCTCACTCTTTCAAGAGTGTGGTGGGACTGAATCCTGGCCTGCTCTCAGGTTTTTGTGTATGTGGCCTACAACAGGGGATGATCTTCTTTATTTCCAGTGCTGCCAGAATAATCACAACATCTTGCAACACTGTAACAGGAATCCGAAGACTTCATATCAGATAGAAGGATGCTGATTATGTGTACTTCTCACATATCTGCTAGTGTGTTTCTGCTTACTTAGAGATTTCAATGTTATGCTACATGCTAAATCTAAACTGGCTCATGGTGAGTAAGACTGAGTGTGCACTTGAGTAGGCAGTATAACATTTTCTGTACATGTCAAGATATAGTTGTCACAAAAGTATTTTAAATGAATTTGTTTTTTTCACAAAAATAAACATTCTAAAGAGAAATCAATAAGATAACTCCCTACACAACCATACCATACATTTCCCTCAGGTTAAAACAATTACAGAGTCCTACATTCTTCACAAACATTTTACAGTTCCCTTTTGTTGTAGCTTTGGCCTTACTGATGATTTATCACAAATTATTTGATCTTTTAAATAAATTGAGAGAATTGGATTCAGACCTACAGCATATGTACCTCAGTCAAAAAAACTTACATTTATTAAGAGGAACACACCAGCAATAAATTATAACTTTTTTTTTACCTATCCAATGTAGGTTTTCTACAATTACAATTACAATAGTAATTTATGCTGACCAATGCTGAACAATAGCAAACAATATCAAAATGTCCATAAAAAAACATGTTGCACAATCCACAGGTCAAGTCATCCAGTTATATGCTCACAACAGTCCAAACAAAGGCTTTTTTACTAAAATATGGTTAAAATAAACCACTACTGGAAAACACTCCTGAAAAAAGATAAGCTTGGGCATTTGAAGTGAAGACTTGCCTTGCCGCCTAATTCAATGGTCAGGAGTCCAACCAGTAACTGCTAATTCACTTGCTAACATTATGCTTCACATGATAATAACAAAAAACATACACTTAGGGAAATGTAAAACTAAAGATTAAAGGTTAAAGAAAAGAGGGTGCAAGTATTATCAAGTACTTGTACTTGTGTATATCTGAGATGCTTCCAAAAGTAGAAGGTCAGTTCATCCATGCAGTCAAGACAGCATTTTCCATAGGTGGTTTACTTCCTAATTCTTTAATAAAAACACATGTTAAGCACATTGTGAGCATGTGTAAGTGACTTGAAAAATGTCAGAATTTTTTCATGGACATTTTTGACAATGTTTCCTGTTGCCCATCGTTGGTCACCACAGACCTCTGTTATATCAGAAACTTTATTTCAATGCATCAGATTAAAATTTTTCCCTGACAACTTCAAACTCTATCAGATAAATAACATATTAAAAAAAAAAAGATTGTTTTCATGTTGAGTATTCCTTAAAAAAATATTGCATGTAACCTATATCATCAGGTTGCATCTAAAATATTTAAAAACATAATTAATTTGTGACTAATACAGTATTGTAATATAAAAATGGTAAATTTACAGAGCATTTATTTGCATAAAAGCTAAAGATTGAAAAGCCTGCTTTTCAGGTATCAAATATAAAATGCTACCAAAGAACGTTCCAGAGTTCAAATGCTAAATTCAAGAGACACTTGATCCGGAGTTCAAGCAATATTTCTAAGTTTAAACTGTGCATATAGTGAAAAACTCCAGCAACAGATCAGGGAGCGTAAATGTCATCTGTTGTGCGCCCAAATTGTCTCTCACTTTCACTGTGAACACGTCTCTTTCATTATGATTGTTAGTTTTCAGTGTTTTTTATCGCTTTATTTTTGGTGTGTTTGGTTCTATATATAACCCCTAAATATTAACCATGGAATCCAAGAAGAGTGTGGAAGCAACAAAGCCTAAGAGAAAGGCTGATGTATCGAAGATTGAGGTGAAAAAGAAGCTTATCGCGAAGCATGAAGGTACAGTAAATGCAACTTTCGTCTTATTATACAGTATTTACATATTTTATTTATTGTTTTCATGTTTTAAAGTATTATATAGGGCATTTAATTATGTTATTTGTATCTTAAATTATATGTATTTGCTTTTTAAGTTTATCAAAATGGGTATTGTTTAGGGTCTGGGAATGGATTAATTCACTTTCTGTTATTTCTAATGAGGAAAACTGAATTCAGATGTCAAATGGCCTCCTGACATGAATTAAGTTTAAAGTATGAGGCACCACAGTTTCAACTCAATCCACTCTACCTCTAACCATGTAACTCTTGTTAAACCTTTGCTTTGACACTAAATCATTTATACCCTCTCTCTAGTTCTACTCTGTCCACTTCTGTTTAGTTTCACTGGGATATCTGAATCACTACCATAACATCATGTTCTTCTCATATGGTGAAGACATCCAGCTGTCTGCTACAATGATCTCATTATATGGCAAACTAACCGAGTTTGCATTGCCTTAGACTGCAAGAGAACCATCCAGAGGACTGATTACATCACTTCTGTCAAGGATGACAACTGCCTCAACACTTCTGCTTCCATTTTATCATAAAAATTTGGCACCAACGGGAAGAGGTTGTCATTTTGAGACGAGACCTTTGTCAGCGACACTTTCAACCTACTGGTACTGTGACATGCTGAAGAAAATCATCATCTTTTCTATATTTTACTGTACCTCAACACCAGAAATTAAGCTCAAAATCCAAACTCTCTTATTGTTTCCTTCTGTATTTTTACACACAATCAATTAAATCAGCCTGAGAAACCATGAAGCAAGATATTGGAGAAGAGAAAGAGAAAAAGACAATATTAAGCATTTAATGAACATAACTTACAAGACCCACTCTGCCGCTTAAATCTGCCTGGGATCTTACTTGCATTGGCTCACAATTTTGGGAAGGTCATTGCTAATGGTGATACCTCTGACCCCAAGTCAATGACTGGGGTGGTGGCAGCGATGTTGAAGGATGTCACAGGAAAGCACTGTATTTCATAATATATTAGGTTACCAGTACCAGTGATAATAAAATGTCAGCTGAACAATGACTTATTTGTTACTGCCACCAAATGACAGAATTAAGATATCTTGAAAGCATTTTTTGTTCAATGAGTGCTAAAGTGCTAAATTTTATTTTAAGCAAAGTTAATACATGTGATTCATGATAATGGAAACTACTCCAAAACAGCGTGGATTACAAGTTCATGCACCCTTTGAATTTCAGAAAAATGATTTGCTTAAAACTCTGACCTTAAAACTTCCTGTCGGAACTGAAAAGTTCAGGCTGCACATGCAAACACATGAACAAAGGTATGGGTAGAGTACTGCTGTGTCCAAGGGTCTTCCTATGCAACCTAGAAACAGACTAATGGTTCAAGAGAGAAACAAAATTTCAATTAAGGTCTAACTGCAGACTTCAGGAGCTCCCCCAAGGTAAAGTTTAGCTCGACATTTGAAATCCAGATTTTTAGACTTCATATCACTGAAACAAAAATAGCAATTGTATTAAATCCAACTAAATTCACATATTCCGACAGTTTGTTTACAAGTGTTACCTTTTTTCGAGAAATGCCCCCTGTTTCTTGTAAAAGCAAAAATAGCTCTCAAAAAACAATAAAGATCCAAAATCGGGATAAAAATACACATAAGATCTCCACCAATGTATTAAAAAACTACATGTGAATTTTGTGACAGCCTATACATTTATTGTGACCATTATTGATTTTTTAAATATTTTTAAAATAATGCATAACTTACACAAAAGTAAAGTCAACTGTGTAAATGCTGAAACAGACATCAATCCAAAATTGATTTTTTAAGGCTAATTCCTAATATGTTTTTTACAACTGATATTTTTCCTTTTTTTCAATCAAAGACATGAAAAACTGTCATGTTATAATTGGGGGCCATTTTAAAAAAAAAAAAAAAATGTGCTGCAGCACCAAGCTGCAGAAATCCAGAGTTCTTTTACATGTCATTTTAAGGGTCATTGTTTGAATAAAAAAAAGCAAAAATTGATTGCAAAATACACATTAGGCTATAAGACTATTGGCAAAAATGTAAACACTTACAGCAGGGATTCGCAATCTCAGTTCTGGGGACACACTATGACTGCAAGTTTTTGTTCCAGCCAGATTCATAATCAGTGACAACAACTGATTACACTGATCTCATTTGATATTTTTCCTCTTCTCTTATGTTACATTCAGAAAAGCACGGCAGCATGATTTTTATATACATAAGACAGAAATATTTATGTTTTTGTTATAGATTTAAATGTGTAACTCTCTTTTGTTGATTTAATTATATTTTGCACTTTCTCTGTTTAGTTTGCGCCTTTCATTGTATCTTAATAATGACAACTAAAAACAAGCAGAGCAGACACCACAGTTATCCTGCAAAAAAGTATCGAGACTGAAAGGTGTCTGAAATGCTTCTGTTACTTTTTTGACTCAAACATATTACAGTTTAATAATAGGACTACAGGTAGTTTCTGTTCCATAAGACTTTCTCTTGAAATTTTACTGCTAACTTAACAAAACTCAATTAGAAATTCCTGCTCCTGCTCTATGGAACCTTCTGCAGTCTGATCAGGATGCTCAATCAATTTAAACTGTTTATAAAAATTCTGCTTTTAGTTTCTCTATTTCACCAATTGATAAATTCACTCAACACAGGGATTTACTTTATTCAATAATTATTGACCTCACTCTGATTGTAGCTAATACTAGCTCCCCACTAACCCACTTTTGTACCTTTTGTCACACACGTGCGCATGGGAGGCAGCTAAGGGTCTAAATGAAAGTAATTCCATGCCAGACCAGGGGGTGACGGAGTGCACTGACATTTTTTCTCACTTTCCTGCAGACCGTTCATGAGAAATTCCACCTGGCCCTAATGACACCACTTCCAGTTCCGGACCCTTGGATAACGTCACTTCTGGGAAGAACCTGTTCTGGCCCTTTTGATGATGACATGTCCGGGTCTGAACCTATGGATGAGGACCCTCCCGTCCTTGATGACTTCACTTCCTTTTCTAGCCGCCATATTTAACTAACCTAATCAGTTCTGTTTTGGACTCTGTTCTGAGCACATCAGTGCTAGCAATTTATCCATTTACAACCAGGGAATATTATACGGATGGCTTCCCCAAACCTTTTTTTGGCTCTTGTGTCTGCTTTTTGTGACACTTTCTAACATGAATGCATTTGTAGTGCAAGACTGCAATTTATCATGCATTAGAGTTAACCAATACTGCACTATGTTAAGTTGCCTTAAAATGTATTACATTTAATTTGGAAATAACTGTGTAATGGAATGCAAAGTGCAAGATACTACATAACACAAACACTGAATAACAAAATTCCTTTAATATGATGTGAACAAGTATCTTGAAAACAACTCAAATGATATGAAACAGAGAACATTTTATATTTTGAGACCACCATTGTTTAGTCAATGATAGTTGTCCAAATATCCAATCCAAATACTTTTAAAAAGGTTTCAAAACTTCCACATCAACTGTATAATTACGTAGCTCATTTCAGATTCCAACAACCCTTTACTGTAAGGAGTCATCTAAAAACACATGAGGTTGTCATATGGTTCTACCTTCTGCTGTCATTGTGTCTATTGAACTTTTTTTTTTCTAAGTAAACCTCAATTTAAAAGACCCAGAGTAAAGATATTATTATGCGCAAATGTGGATATTTGAGCTTCCCCAATGTAACTTGAACCCCCATGTCTAAAGCCTTCTGGATTAAGGCACCAAGCAGGCTTTCAAAAAGATTTCCAAAACAATTTATTAGGATAATAATCACTTATGATGGATGAATATATGCGGTTACAGTCACTAAATGAAGACTTAAATAGAATATTCAGATAGTTAATGTCATGTTTACCCTACCACACAATGTACTGAAGCCCTTCTGTCTTTCACAGAATACAGATTAGTCTATTAAATTATAATATGTATGTGTACTGTACATATAAATTCTGAGCAGAGGCTGAAGTGCTAGAAAGTAAAAGTTTTCTATTTTTGCTTTTCCAAAATCACTTGAAGGTGAGAACAAAGGTAGGTAGGTTTAGGTAATTAACAGCTATTCCTTACCTTCTCAGTTATTTTCAAAAGGACTGTGACATTTAATTGCTAAAGTTATTTTCTATTCATAACATGCATTCACAAAAATGTCCCATATATATGTATATGAAATGTATATTCTGTAAATATTGAACTTAAGAGAGAACAGAACAAAATACAGTGACATTACCCATTAAAATATGTGACCCTGGAACAAAATAAATGCAGCATTCTGAACTTATAAAGGTAAAGCTGTTGCTGAAAAGGCTTGTCACTTCTTATTCACCTATCACATCCAACAGGATTTCAGAAATTGAGGTGCAACTTTAATCTACAGATACAATTCTCTGTGTACTTGCATTTTTGAGACTGTTTTAAATCAAGTTACTCTTGTCCCCCTTTCCTTAATTAATAATGTAGTTTAAAACTTCAGTTGCCATTAAACATACTTGTGTTATTATATCTTCCCTGTGAGCTACACTAAAGGATGGAAGTAGATGAATCCTGAATCCAAAGGAAATGAAGGTTAAGAGGTGAAATGTCAAATACTTTAACAGTAAAAAGGGAATTAAGTATGCCAGTTGATACTTTTAAACTATAAGATCAGGTCTCAACAGAAGTTGGTAAAGGGTAAATTTCAATGCAAATGTTTTTCTTCAGAGAGAACCTTAGTTTCTGATACATGTAAAATGGAAGTACTTTGGTTACTTTTATATTCTGAATTCCTAATATTCTGCAAAAATTACAGTAGGTGAATAGAGGCTGGCATGCTATGTTAAACTAAATTGCCCATTCTCATGCAAACGATACTCACTGCAAGGCTAGATTAAGTTCCTGATAAGCCCCTAGGTGATTTACCTTCTTAACAGAGAGTTGGTCATACTTTAAAAATGAAGAGCGCAGACACCCTGTTGTTTAATACAGCACAGTATTTCTTACTCTTGAGTTCAGACACTCAATCACTTGATCAAAACACCCAAACTCCCTTGGTCATTTTGGTGAGTGGATGCTCCATTGTTTAATCGAATGGGTGGGCGGGTGTTTGATAAAAAGGTCCCTTGCTGATGATACAAGTTCCTGGGTGTACACCCAGAATGCATAGTAGTCTGCAGACCACAACTGCATCAATTGCTATGGGTATGGCCAAATATGTGCTTTTTACACCTAATGACGCATCATATAATGTTACCCACTATTAAACATGGGCGATATGGCCTAAAATCAATATCACGATAAATTGAGCAGTTAACCTCGATAACGATAAATGGACGATAACCACCCCAAGTGCCAAAAAAACAAACTTTTTTTTTTTTTTTTCATTTGATGGGGCTGTGGCAGGCAGCATAGTTCCTCCAGTTATTTTGATAATATTATTCCCCCTAGACCTATTCATTGCAATTATATTATTACCACTTTAAAGGACTGTAAAATGTCACTGAAAATAAATGAAGACAATAGTAGTAAGTACTTTTAGTGGTTAAGATTTATTAACTGAACAAAATAAAAAGTGTAGGATACAATATGTAACCATGCTCTCTAAAAAATGTGTATCCCTTGTAAACAAAATAGTTTAATAATAAATATGTTTCACATTGGCTATTCACAAAGTAAACAATGATTGTGCAAATGTAATGCCATCATGGACAAAGGCCTATCTCTGCTAAGGCCTTGAGGTAGCATATCTATCCAAATCTTCACACCCAACATCACCCCAATTCATGGTCTAATTCTCAAATAAAGCAAGCAAAATAAAGTAAGAATTAAATAAGACCTCTCAGACCATATTTACAAAATTAAAAAGGGTTGGCACAGTAATAAAACATTTTAAAAATCATGTATTTTGCTACATTTCACAGCACAACATGATCAACACTGGCTCACAATAAGTCTTCTGTAAAAACTTTCTGGATACACTGCTGCTCAGCAGTCTTAAGTATTTTATGCCTATATAAACATTATTCAAACATTAATACTTTCAATTTTGAATATGACACACAGAATTAAAGTCACTTTAAAACACACCAGATGTCACCACCCAAATATATTAAGATGTACACACTTACCGACTGCCAGGTGCAGCCTGTGCCCAAAACATTGCACCCGTGTCCATTTATTGAGCTTGACAGCTTTCACAATATTTGGGCCGTTGTCAGTTGTTATAGCAACAAGGTCCTCTTCACTGATGTCCCATGCAGACAGCATCGCTCTCAACCCCTGTCCAACCATCTCCCCCGTGTGATCAGATGGAAAATAGGCCGTCTCGAGCACTCTGGTACGCAGCTCCCATTTGTTGTCGATGTAATGAACTGTGAGACTAATATACGGCTCCATTGTGCGGCTGGACCAGAGATCGGATGTGGCTGCAACGCGCTTAACGTATCTCAATTCAGCAGCAACCTTTTTCCTCTCTGTGCTGTACATGCTGGGAATGATAGTTTTGAAAAATATTTTCGTGATGGGAGTTCGTATCTCTTGTCAATTATTTTCATGAAGTGTCTGAACCCGTTGCGTTCCACTGTAGCAATAGGAGCCATGTCTTTTGCTATGTGGTAGCCTATAGCATTTGTGATTTCTTGCCATCTTTTTGAAGTTCGCTCATATAGTTGAGTACTAGCAAATGCTTCGGTTATTGACCGCTGCCTGGTGGAGGAAGACGTTTTTGCTGGTCCTCCTAATCTCTTCTCGCTTTGAGCTTTTTTTATGTCTTCGATTTGAATCACATGGTTGTGCTGCAGGTGGTGGAAGAGGTTGGTTGTGTTACCTTGACTTGACGCAACAGTCATTTTGCAGAGTTTACATTTAACAATTTTTTGATCAATATCATCCTTGTTGAATCCAAAATGTTGCCAAACGATTGATGATGCATTTTTTTTGTTAACAAGCGTCTCCTCTTCCTCCTCCACCAGCTCTACCTTCGTCGCTGCTGCTTCAACATTTAAATCGTCCTCCATTTGTTCACCCGTGTCTCGTCTTGTTACAGGTAGTAGAGTCATGTGACTCCACCCCGTCAAGTCTGTAACGTAGCACAGCGTCTTAAAGGGACATGAACATCGCCAACCTGCACATGCCTTTTCTTTTTTTTTAAAATACCGAATTTACCGACATGGGCAAAATGACGTCGATGAGAGTCATAAATTTCGGTAACGATAAATTTTTGATATATCGCCCAGCCCTACCCACTATCGTATTAGCCTTTTTAATTACTTCAATGATCTGGTCAGTTGGCAGCAGTGAATTGCATTTATGTATCATCAGTGGCCCTGTTATTAAATTGAATTCCATTGAGGCTTTGGTCTGCTGGATTCTGCTCAACCTCTTCAAGACCTTAATAGGAAATAAGGAATAGGCAAGTGGCTGCAATCAGGAAATTATAATATTCAACAAGTCAGAGACACAAAGTGATAGCTCATCTTGTACTATTGTATACTGTCATGCATGCATGTCAGAGGGCCGGCCTTCTGGGCTCATGAAAATTAAGGATTACTACCCCAAAACACCAGGGGGCACAACTGCTAACCACCTTGTCTCCATTCCCACCCACAAATCTGAGAAGACAGCCAATGAGAACAACTGTCCCTGCCCTATCTGGTCCAGACATTATGAAAGTATGGCACTCCTGGTAGGAGGTGTCTTATTTGGGAGATGAGCAACCTGCAAGGTGGAGCTCCAACCCTAAAACTTGACTACATCTTACATCAACTTTATTTTAGCCAACAGCTTATTGTAACTTTCATTAGTCCTAGCACAATCGAGCACCTGTTATGTTTGTTTATGCCTTTTCCAAGTATACGGAGTGTCCCCGTTGGCACTCCAACATTTTGTTTGGGTTCCTGTTTTAATATTGGTCAATGACAATACACATATTAAAAATCTATACAAATTACACCAATCAAATGTATATATGTTTATATCATATCAGAATCTGAACTTAACTCAGTTATCAGTTTTTGCCTGCGTCACCAAAGTTTCATTTTCATGCTAAAAATGTGAAAAAAATTATTTTTGACTTAAACTGAATAAAGGAACTCTTCTGGAAAATACATAACTCAATTGAAAGCTAATGATTACATCATACCAGCAAGATACCTTTAATGTGGCAACTTCTGACAATAGCTCTTGTAACTAACTTATCTTTACATATTATAAGTTGTTAAATTCAATTCTACAACTAATCAATGTCAATAATAATAACTAATAAAAAAGAAACTTTGTTATTGATTAGTTGTCTTGTTACATATTATGAGTGGTACTCACTAACTAAGAGTAACACTAATAACAGTTTGAGATCTCGCCCAGGGTCAGAAAGCTGGGTCTGCGTTACAGGTCATGGGTGTTCCAGCAGGACAATGACCCCAAACATACCTCTAGCACCCAAAGGCCATGCAACCAAATATTAAGACGATGGCGCCAATAATTTTGTCCGGCCCAGTTTTTGAGTTTTGTGTGAAATGATGTCAGATTTAGCTTTTTTTCTCTGTTTTTCTGTGTTGTTCCATTGCACATAAAGGAAATAAACATGTGTATACCAAAACATTTGTAATTGCAACAATCTTCTGGAAGAAATGGTGCATTTTTTGGGGAAAAAAAACAATTTCCAGGGGTACCGATAATTTCGGCCATGACTGTATATATCTGTGTTTTATAAGATAGTATACACTGTAGATTTATTTTTACTTTGTTACTTATCCATTAATATTATTACCTATTTGATTCTCTTTGACTTCTTATAAAGCACTTTGAGCTACATTGTTTGTATGAAAATGTGCTAAATCGTTTTTATTATATGTAGAGGTCTGAACACAATTCTATCCATTGTCAGACTCAGAGTCCTTTAGGGTTTGGTAATGGGACCAATTTAATTTCTCTTTACATGTTGCCTTTAGGAGATATAATCAGAAACACATTTTTAAAACTCATATCATCAAGACACTCTTCTGCATTTATTATTTAAATCAAGCAATACCTCTTCAATCACATAATTTATTAATTAAGTTATTCATGCAAAACAATTGGTAAATGCTAATTATTCTTGTTTAAATATAAAAGAAGTTGTTAGTGTCGATGCTCTGAATCTCAATCTAAATATATCATCCTGGGGACAAAAAAGTTCAACCATCTGTCAATAAAAGCTTTCTAAATCTGCTAAGTTACCTTTGACCAAGATTTAATCATTTGTCATCAAAGTTGTGCACTTTCTAAAATAGTTTATAAGTACTGGATTAAAAATTAAACTGGATTCTTAAACAGTAGGATCTTGAAATGCTAGTATTTCTCTCAAAGATAATTTGGCTATTGCAACACCTTCACTTACAATTCTGCAGTTAATTTAAAACTAGCCAATAAGGATCATACTTCCAGAGAAGCAGTATGATCAAATCATTTTGCTTAGCTTCTAATCAAGCTTTGATTTTAAAACTTCTCCTTCTCAAATATAAAATCATGAATGGCTTATCCTCCCACCTTGCCCTAAGTCCGATTTTCATTCTTGGTGTTTGTGGTTGCATTTGGCCTTCCTATTGTTGGGAGCATCGTTACAAATGATGGACCTGTTTTCAGCCCATCTTTTATCCCAATTAAATTGTTGTTATTTGCTATGAGACAGTCCTTTTCATGATGCAGTTAACAAGAGGTTGTTGGAATGTGGATTTTAAAATTACCCTGTATACAGTATGTTATATACTGTATAACTGTATATGTTATGCTTGCATTTCAATTCCTTTATTACTGTATTTGTAGTGCTCTTCATAAGAATACATTAAACTCAAGGTTGAACTATACTCTAGAAAGTGCTATTTTTCTGTTTGTTCTCATTAATCCAGAAAAGCCTGACAACTGAGTATTTTAAGGCAAAATAATGTAAATAATCAAAAGTACTAGGTCAGATTTTTTTTTAAATTTACTTTTTTACAGTGCAACATTTTTTCATTAGTCATATAGCAACTCAACAAAATATTTAGTAAGTCAATTGCACACAATGAAAAATGTAAAGAACCAGTAATAAAATAATATAATATAATGACTGAAAACTATGTTAAGACATTTTTAGTATGGCTTATTCAAAAAAATAAAAGCACATATTTCTACAACTGACCAGTCTTAACTATCTCTATTATTTTTATATTTATCTGTTTTAAACAGAGAATAAAATACTGTAAAAACTAAAATAAATTGAAGTATATTCACTTTTACAAAATAATAAATATTAGTTAATACTATTGTTAAACTTGTAGTTAATAATCCAGTGATCATTTTTTTACCCAGTAGGTACCATACTTTTTGTCTTTGAAAACAACATTTATCCATTAATATGTACTTAACACATTAACCTAGCATATGGAATATTTTTGTCCTTTAACTGTGTTCTTGAATGTATTAAGATGTATTTTAACATATTTACCAAGAAAAACAGTTCTGTTAAGTTTAACAAACAGTTCAGGTGATGAAAGAATAAGCTCTTTATGAGTGAGCATCACATACAGTATACAGTAGTCATTGATGCCAGACTATTATGGACAGCTGCTGTTTATCTACTGGTAGCCTGTCCAGAACTGGCAATAGACACCAACTCCAAACCACCACGAACTAGACAAGAGAGTTAGAACATGAATGGATACTTTCGAAGAAATGTCAGTATAAAGCCTTAACAATGCCTGTTGAATGTATAATTTAAATTAGAGTTACATTTTTTAATGTGTGTGATGAGGAGGTTCTACCATTATTAATTTGCTCTGGCGTAAGCAGCAAACACATTTCTCAATGCACACAATAGAATGATGGCATCCTTTGATAATCTGCTGAAAGTTTAATACCATCAGGCTCAGATTTATGAAAACCTTGGTACTATGTGCCATCTGTTAAAATGCCACCATGCAAGCCAGAATAAAGATCAGGATGAAGGCCATTCAAACCAGTGTTGAGAAAAATTAAGCAGCTCTTCCCCATGTGAAATACTGACACTAATCCTGTGTATACATTAGTGGTACCATCCTTTACTTTGTTTTAACGTTTTTCGTGACCTGGTGAAATTACTTTAAGGACTGTCCTGGAGGACAAACTGAAAGGTTTACCTGCTGTCTTTAGACAGTAAACAGAGAAATGTATAGCGTCTGTACCCTTGACCTGTCAGCACTTAAGGTAAAGATGTTCAGAGCTCAGCAAGGGCAAAATTACAAAATAAAATGCTGCCATAAATCTGAAAGCGAGTTCTCTCTTGTTAACAACTTGGCTGTTAACAGAAAACTTTATCATTTTTTCTACCTACTTTAACAGTTATTCAACTGAGCTTGCTCTAATATCTTTATATCGCACCTCTCAGATCAAAAATGTTTACCTGCTTAAGTCTTGGCCTTTTCTCGGCATGCAGAACAAAAAGAAATGCACCCTACTGAGGCAAAGACAAAGTTTCACTAGTTCTCTCTTAAAGTTATTATGCATGTAGGAAAAATCTATTTCCCTTTTTGTTAGAAAAAAAAATATTAATTGATTAATTCAATGATGTTAGCATACAACTAGACCAGTGGCTTCTAAAGAATCTTCCCATTATAAGAAAATGCCAAAGTTTATTAACAGAAACTGTGTAAGATGCCTGGAATCTATAGTGAACCTGGTAATCAATGCTCTATGTTGACCTAGAGCTGGGACAGATACAAACTCAACTATAAAAAAAAAATCCAAAAGACAAGTGGTAGCAAAACAAGTATGATAAAATAAAGGTAACAGTCAAGAAAATATCAAAAGTTCAAGGAAACTGGTAACAAAAAAAAAAAAACAATTTAGTAAGAGGTAACTCTCTCTCTCTATTTATATACTGTATATATATATATATATATATATATATATATATAATCCAACATCTGTCTGCCTGTATGTCCATCCCCTTTTCACAAGACAACTACTCAACGCAGTGGTTCTCAACCTGTGGGGCGGGCCCCCCTAGGGGGGCGCACAGTAACAAAAAGGGGGGGGCAAAGATGTGAAAAAAAGAAAACAAGAATCAAAAATATGAAAAAAACATCTGTTGAAACCAAAACAAATTAACTTAAACTACATTCTAATACTAGAACAATAAATATAGAGTTAGATACTGTAAATGTCGATAAAAGTTAAGTAGGTATAATAAAATATGCATCTACATTTCAAAAAAATGTTAGGGGGGCACGATTAAAACTGTTATGAAAACTCGGGTCACAAATACTTAAAGGTTAAAGGCTTAGCATAGATTAAACTTGGATTTGAGGCAAACTACTAGGAACACAGAAAACTAAACACATCTTGGAATGCCAGTTTGTAACTCCTCCCAAAATGCTGCTTTCTTTATTACAGGGTGGTCCAGATCTAATTATGTAGACCCAGATTGTCTGGACAACTTTGATTTATGGGGGATGATTCCAGTTAAGCACCAAGACGATTCTATATGTAATAAACTTAATAAGTTATAGCATAATGAAAATTGCATAATTAGATCTGGGCCACCCTATACAGTCCTAAATAACCAACTGAGTAGAGCTGAATTTTATACATTAAAGTCATATAGCATCTTTGTAAATGTATTATCTAATCTTATATACTTAAACATGAAATTGTACCAAAAGGGTTCAAAATAGATCATTAAAACTAACTAACGGTATAATATCAATGTAAGCAAACAAATGCAAAGTGTCAGTAAACTACTGAAGTTTGTGCTTTCAGGTTTTCAGATGGGAAAGCAAATCTTTAAATTTTACTCTGATTCATGGGCATGACATAGTTAAATAGTTACAAATAGATGTTAAATTCAAGAATACATATGGAAACAAAATCAGATATTTTAATTTCCTACTTCAAGAAATTAAAAGAAAAGTGGTTACAATATGCAAAAACTGAAAATAAATGGGAATGATCACAAGATAGTTTTAAAGAATAATTTAGCTTTGATTCAAAAACATTTTCTTTTTATCTTCTTAGGTACAATGCAGCTGTCTATTAAGACAACTAAAGTACCCTTGAAGCATACTTAGACCTGTTGTACTCTTGCTTTCGATCTAATAAGACTTTTATTTTTTTCTTGACTGGACAAACCTTAAGGTGTCCATCACTCCACTTAGTATACTGTAAAAATTAACCTGACACATACTTATGCCACTTTTAAACCAATTAATATTAACTTCCAATGAGATTAACAATGTGGTCTAAGGATTCAAATACTTTTCAAATGGCATTTTTGGTTCATTTCACAAATGTCAAAGACAAATGAATGACTGGCTTATTCATTCATTATGAAAGAAACGTTGACCTATAAGGTGTTCCAATGCGTGAGACTCACTGCGATTAATGCTTCATATGATATTCAACAGGATTTGCTTTATTTTTGCTATACTTACACATAGATCGTGTTTGCTTTTAAACACATATTAGCTTGTACTATGAATATTTAGATATTCATAACAATTTAGGATGTAAGCCAATACCCTTTTCAAATGTAAACACCCTGATAAAGCTTAAGAGCAGACAGACAAGCTCTTTTATGTGTTAGAATTTTCTAGTCACATATGTAAGACATACTGTAATATAAAATAATGGGCAGTACAGTGGTTGGGACCCACGGGTGCAGCATCCTGAATTCAAATCCTGTAGCCAGTTATTGTCTAAGTGAAGTCTGAATGCTCCCCCTGTGCCTAAATGCATTTTTCTTCCAGATGATTCAATTTTCATTCCACCTTCCTAAAAACAAATGTATGCAGTTAACTGGCAATTCTGTCTTCTACATACATTGTTGAAACTCATCAAGACATCCACCCTTTACATCTTTTTCTAAAAAACAAGCTATCTGGAAACTGCTTAAGTACAAAGACCAAAGCAACTGAAAAGAAACACGTCAATACAGTCTTGTACTGATGTTTAGCCCTTCTGTGCATTAACAGTGGTTTCTCTCACAGTGTTTAAATAGTATTAAAAGTCAAGCAAGTCTACGGTGAAATATTTTGTCCTTTTATAACTGATTTTCTGTGTGTTTGTATGTGGAAGGATTATGCAATTATCAAAAGGCTGTGAAATGAAAAGACCAATTCTTTTTAGGAACTTATGCCCCTGTAAAATAATGTATTAAGAAATTATATAAAATCCGCAATAACTGAAGAAAGATTCATGCCATCCATTCCTCTACCCACAAGGGCTTCATGATGCATAGAAATGCAAGCGAAGGTTTATGTTGTTTTACATAATTAAAACAATGTGCACAGTACCCTTGAGTAACCATTTACAATGCAGAACCTCACTTGCAGTGGCCACCATCTGTCATCACCATAATAGCACTCAATTGCCTTTAGCTGAATAAAGGCAACATCAATAAAAACAGGGGAGAAAAAAGGCACATCAGGCTGAGAAAAGGTACAGGTCTCTGGTCTGCCTTTAATTAGAACAGGAAAATTACAACTTTCCTAAGAGGTCACTTCATCTAATCTTCAAATGCAAAGTCAAAACACACTCATTTTGTGAAGCTACTTGTACTAAAGTAATACATTTCGCAATGCTCTAATAACCTTTATTACTGTCTAAGTCTCAGCATCATTTATCAAAAAGAGTTGATTATGCATACGCAAAGCCTGGTTCTATATAGGAAAAATGACCTAAGGGTATCGACTGTAGCAATCACTTCTAATAAAAAGAGGTAAGAACCTCTGAGAATTCATCTAATTTGTTTGAATGAGCTGTGTAAGTGCTGTTCTGAGTTGCTTGCTTAATTTTAGTCAATGTTGCTATTCTGCTTTCTTATCTGATAGCGGAGAACGTATGGAATCTAAGTGCTGATTAAAAATGTTAAACTGAGTGGAACTTTGTTAATTTGCAAATTAATTACTTGGGAATCCAAATCATTTTTTGAAGGTTATATGTTTTTTACATTGTTTTTCTATTGTAATACCACAAGTTTAACGCAAAACTGATTTTATTGCTCAAGCTTGAATTTATTGATGTTTCCCCTCTAAAGCTGATAGCTCAGTTACATTTTTTCACAGACAGGTAATTAAGTATATTAATTTTGCGGTAATAGTAGACTTTAGTACTGCTCCTCTAACACATTATTAAGCTACCTCATACAGTTAACATGGTAAGTAAATATTTTGAATATTTAAATTAGTACTAACTGAGATTTGCCTCATTGAACTACAAAAGGCAGCATGGTGTGGTAGCTAAGGAATTTAACTTTGATCCATAATTTTGCATCTTCAGTTCCATCATCTGTCTAACTGTGAAACTCTTGAGCGCCAAAATTGTTGTACTATAAACATTTTCTCATCTTGTATGTTGCCTTGGAGAAATGTGTCAGGCCAAGTCCTGGAAAAGGCCTCTTTAATGCACTTAAGGCCATGAATACAACAGCCTGCCTGTCTGTCTCTCTTTTCTTTCTCTAGTATTAGACAGAACCTGCAATATGTCAGTGACATCAAGAATTAGTGAAACAACACAGTAAGTGGACTCTGAAATAACTAGGTGGAAGAAGACAAGAAAAAATGGCCATTTAAGAACCACTCTGGACAATTTATGTTTACTTAAGTACTCTGCTGATACAATAAAACTAGCAATTAATGAAATATTGGTGATTTCACTGATCTTGTGCAATGTTTTCCATAAAGAGTCGAGGTCTGCTAACCAATCAAGGATGCTGATTGTTCTTTTTGTTTTGTGTTTTTTTTTTGTTGTTAAAGATATTTAATCACAATCAGAGCTAGCTACCTATCTGAGGGGCTGAAAGCACCCTAATGGCCCAGAACAGTGTTTCACTTGTGTTTTCTTCTTTAATTCTGTTTTCAAGTGCTAGGCTTATGAATGTGTTAAACATACATTATTAAAGATACTACTTAATTTGAGCTAGAATTAAGCTATTAAAAATAAAATGTTGCCTTATTAGTTTTCACATTCATCTTAAATGCCTGGCTAAATTTTCAGTTTTGCAGAATACACACAGTTCTAAGGAATAAACTAATGGGGCTTTATGCATGCGCATGCCCGTTTCCATGTTCACTCCAAGATGTATAAAAACTAAACTTGGCATAAAGCTACGCACATTTTCACAGCAGCCTCCCTTCTTGCGTACGTAAGTTTCTGCTTGGTTTTGTAAACTGGCAACACCCAGTGTCAAAGCAGTGCTACTGTTTCAGAGAAAACTCAATTTAAAGCAGACTCACTGTTTTTTGTGATGGATGCATATGTCTTGTTTTTTTTCTTGCACTGTTTTTATTTGAAGTGTACATTAGCTGACCATTATGAGAATAGTATGAATACTGTCACCATATATAACACAGATAACTGTGCACTGGCAGTCCAATGCAGCTTGGCTAGCTAGCATGCATGAGCTAGAGCTATGAGCCAAAACAAGTGTTAAAGCAGCCCTCCCGTCTCCTTGAGAAAGAAAACACATGCCACCCTGTGTAATAATAATAATGGAAGATTTATTTACAACGTGTTTTGATCCTCTTCATGGAAAAAAAGAGTGCAATGTATCTGACATTCCTGCTGTACCCAGTGCTGTGACTTCAAAGAATGGAACAAGACAGTCTCATGCTGCTGCTTTGTCACATGGCCGTGTGTGCTCCATGATTGGAACTCTGACATCATATATATCCATCCATTATCCAACCCGCTATATCCTAACTACAGGGTCACGGGGGTCTGCTGGAGCCATATTATATATATGTTTATTTTACTTGTTGAAAGGTAAAAACATAATGATCTGAACACTTGTGAAAAAACTGGGCATGTTAATAAAATTATCAATTCAAATACTTAATTATTTTAAGTAATTTTGTATATTAACTTCTAATGGATTATGGATGTGTTAATTGTGTACACTTAAATGTTTGGTGTTTAACATTAAATTTAATTTGCTTTTATGACTGTATCTGTTTAGTTCCTGTGCATAGGAGAGCAATCAAGGGCATCCCTGGACTTAAGGACATGTACTGCTCTTCAAAGAATTAAACCTGTCTAGTCTTAAATGGAGAAGACTGTGTGGGGATATAATCCAGATATTCAAAACACTCAAAGTAAATCCAACAGAATTCTTTCAGTTTAATGTGGGATTGTGTACTCACGGACTCCAATGGAAATTAAGAGGAAGTGCAGTTAGGACTGAAGCCTGGAAGCACTTCTTTATGCAAATAGTTGTGGGAATCTGGAACAAACTACTGAGACATGTAGTTGACAACCTTTAAGAAGCATCTTGATGAGATATTAGGACAGCTCAGTATTTAGTTTAACAAATGAGCACGATGGACTGAATGATCTCCTCTCATTTGTCAATTTTTTCATGTTATTAATAATATGGGGACCATCATTATTAATTAATATGAGGTCAATTTGCCATAACATGTCTGACAGTATCACAAGGAAAGTTATAATTATTGTTTTATACTGAATAAAAACTTTCTTGGCCATAATAAGGCCCTTTACCTGCAATTAAGTACTTTGAGTAGTGAGAAAAGCGCTATATAAATGCAAAGAATTATTATTAATATAAGAAACTAATAGAAAAGGACATATTGTTTTGACAACAAACCATTATTAATGAATTTTTTAGGGGTCTGAGTTGCCTCGAAAGCTTGCTTATTCTAATCTTTTTAGTTAGTCAATAAAAGGTGTCATTTTGCTTGGCTTCTCATTATGAATAAACAAAATCCTCACAGTTGACATTCACACATCTGCATACTGAGAATTCTGCAAGAGTGCTAGCCATTGCAGACAATAGGCAATGCACTTCGAAAAGGGGAACATAGACAAGCTTTATCAAAACCGTAAAGGTAGCACAGGAGCTATATCTACCAAGAGAACAAAGGAAAAAAAAAACTGTCTTCACTGATGAAAATGAAAATTTGCTGTGATAGAAATAAGCATTGTGTTGCTGCAAGAGGATTTTTAAACTAACAAGATGCTGGCAAAAATGCATTGCAAGAAAGGGGACTTTATGGAAAAGTGAGCAAATGTACATAGATTTGACTAAGAAATTTCCTACTAATGTTTGAACTGAACTGTAAAATATGCTAAACATTTTTGGCTCAGCATGTTTATGTTAAAGAATGAATCTCACAGCAATCCAAAAAAATCTTGTTTCCTAATATAGCACAATCAACTGACCTTTTTAGTGATTCACAAGTAGTATTTTTTTTTTGCCTTTTTTAAGATCAGTTAGAAATGTATTACATAAAAATGCTTGACGGCTAACGCAATTGACCTTTTCTTAAGTCATGTATTGCAGTATGCACAATTACCAGTAAATCATCAATTGCTATGATGCATTCATGTCAAACATTAAAACACAACTTAAAATAATACAGCTATTTTTGTGAGCATGGCAAGGCAAATGTAAAACATGTTTTGTTGCATCATTTACATTTCAGGTGGAGCCACAGTTCACAAGCCAATGTGTACACACATACACACAGAGCCAAGACAGTTACTCAGAAAGGAAACCCATCTATGACTCTGTAAGGATGGAGGTGAGGATTATCCAAGAATGTACAGTACTGTTGCACTTTCACAGAACTAGACAAGCAAGGAAAAGCCTGGGAGGATGCTACAGGAGGAAGATAGTGGAACAGAGGCAATACTAAAGGCTGAATTACAAAATGACCTCTACAGATTTTGCACGACTCTATAGGCATGCCATGCTTTAGCACATTAGACACAATCAGAAGTACAACACAAAACTCAAGGTAAAGACTCACATAGTTGTCTGCGAGAAGGGACAGGAGCACTTCCATAAGCTGTGCCCTGTAAATAAAACACATTCTTTGGTGCAAGGGATGTCAGTTTAATCAGTGACAGCCATATATGAAAGACATCAAAAGAATGTAAATGAGAAAAAAGAAATATACAGAGATAAAAGCTAAAAATTTTTTTACTAATTGTTGCACTTCTAGGCCACATTGCCTAAGTGTGCATAATTTGATATGCCCTTAATTTTAGGGGATGATATTACATACACTTTTATCACTGATGATAATAAAAATAACAAAGACATCTACTTTTATTTAATATAAGGACATTTAGTGACAAAGGCTATAAAGTGAATAGTTTATTTTCAACTTGTGTGACAAATACTGGTAAAAAAAAAAATGTTTAATATAAGAAAGTACATAACATTACATATACATTCCACAAGAGATAAAAGCCTTGATTAAAACTTTTAAACTTGCTATTTAAGTGAAGGAATATTTCAGTCAAAACGAACACATCAGGTGGTAAAACACAGAATAAGCCACATAGACTGTTCACAAAAGGAAAAGGAATTTCATCACAGCTCTATATAAGCCAAATGTTATGAGCTTCCTTGAGTCACAATTAAGAAAAGAAAATGTTAAAAGCATTGAGATAGGCACACTTTTTAGCAGTATAATGTCTTAAAAGAACAACAATGTAGTTACTTTACTATATTGTATTTTCATGAATTCCAGGCTTGTTGGCGTATGTGTCATCATCGTTGCACACATAATTACTGCTGTTGGATATTACTTGCCCCTCTTCTGCATTCAACTTCCCTATATTTGGCAGTAAGGATTAAACATAAATTGATAAAATTCTGTCTTCATTTCCTTTTTAAAGTCTCACCAAAAGAAAATTGCATCACCAAAATTCAATGGAATGTAAGAGCCTCTCTGGTGAAGTGATCAGTACTGCTGTCTCATAGGTCCAGAGGTGCGGGTTCTGATCCCAATTTTCTAAGGTCAGAGGTTGCACATTTTCCTTGTAGATTTTCTCAAAGAACTCTGGTTTCCTTTCACATCACAGACATGGGTGTCCCATGTAACTGCACCCCCGTGTCAGTGACTGTGCCCTTTTCATTGCCACATCCCAACTTTCACCAGATGTCACCAAGATATGCTACTTCCTTCTGTAATTCAGTTTCGAAATAATCAAGTTTGTAAAATGAATAAATCAACTTTATGCTCTTTTTTATTCCAGTAAAGTGGTTCAGTGTACTGCATAGAAATTACTGCTGACACTAAAACACAACAGAGAATTGAACTAGATAATATATATTTTAGGAAAAAAATTAAACCAAACTGTGCATTCTGTGAAGCAAAGATGTCACCTATGGTAATTAAAATGGGTATGGAATCTTGGCACACAGACTCCCATATATAGGAAGCTGTAATGAGGGAAAAAAAGAGGTTGCAACCTATTGTTTTCCGGTCTTTGTGCTAGAAATATTTCATATTTATTATTATATAATCATCTAGCAAACTTAATATGTCATTATTTAGTGATATTTTTGCTAAGCTAGATATTCTTATATTCTTCTTTCGGCTGCTCCCGTTAGGGGTTGCCACACCGGATCATCTTGTTCCATATCTTCCTGTCCTATACATCTTGTTCTGTTACACCCATCACGTGCATGTCCTCTCTAATCACATCCATAAACCTTCTCTTAGGCCTTCCTCTTTTCCTCTTCCCTGGTAGCTCTATCCTTAACATCCTTCTCCCAATATACTCAGCATCTCTCCTCTGCACATGTCCAAACCAACACAATCTCGCCTCTCTGACTTTGTCTCCCAACCGTCCCACTTGAGCTGACCCTATAATGTACTCATTTCTAATCCTATCCATCCTTGTCACACCCAGTGCAAATACATATCAAAGTCGCCGTGAAAAGACGAGTTGTAGCCCACTGTCTGAGTGTCATATGAAAGCTTATTAGGGTACAGAGAAAAAAAAGGTACACAGTGAGGAAAAAGTACGAAATGTCAACTTCAATCTCGAAATTTCCACTTTAATCATGTAGTTTATTTTGTCATTAAAGTAGAACATCATAAACTTCATCTTAAAATCGTTTAATTAACCAGTTTCTCAAATCACATCGTAATTAAAGTAGCACATTAAATGCTTTGTTTTGTATATGATCTTCTATGTGCTCTATGTGTGTGAATCACTACTTGCTTCTTAAACTGGCTCTCTTCCTCCGACTGGACAGAGAATCCATTACATTCGTGATATTACAGCTCTCTGAATAACTAAGATACTGAGATGTATACGTGATATCATTTTCATGATGATAGGAGTTAAAGCACGTTATTAAAAATGGGTTTCACAGCGCAGTGATTGTGTGCGACCTTCGATGAAATAATTTATTGCAGCAGTACTCAGGGGTGGCTCTAGGCTTGTGGCGGCCCAAGGCAGAGGAAGAATCGGTTGCTCCTTCGCCCGCCAATGTCAATATGGTATGTTATGCACGGCGAATGGCCACGTCCATTGCGGACACTGCATAGCCGCCTCGTGCTCATGACACAAGCGTTTAACTTTTGCCGAAATTTGTCGCTGCGTTTTTAGCTGTATTGTTATTTTCGCTTTCTGTTTTATATTCAATATATATTGGCGAAGCCGCCCCTGCAGTCCTTGTTTGTCTTTCTCCAAGTAACCAATCGCCACACAATCAACTCTGTGATAGACGTTAAGCCATCTGTAAGCTTAGAGCGCCGATTCTTCAGTACGTTTAAGGAACATTGAAATATCTTTGCAGTACATGTTTAATTATTCTATCCTTCACGCCAGTCCCAGTGAAGAATATAGATTATTTAAATGAAGTTAAAGTTTTATCTGTATAATATAATAAACATATTTTGCTGCATTTCATCTTAAAAATGATATCATCATCATATGTAAATACGCGCTTTATAAAGTGGCTCAGGTTGTGCAATATTATAACTGTAGTGCAAGTTTACAGTGGGCTGATTGTACCTATAAGTACAAACAGTTCTACAAGGAGCAACTGATTAAGTGCGTTTAAAGTTGGGATGAAACTGTTTCTGAACCGCGAGGTCTATACAGAAAAGGCTTTGAAATGTTTTGCCGTGGCTGAGACAGTGCATGCTTGAAGCTGAATACCGATAATTCTCTTTCCGATCAGCTGCTGCTGTGATTCACACTCAGACACAGTGATATAAATACTCCGAGTGGTGCAGTGAGAGTAATATGGAAAAGGATGATCCGCTGTGGCAACTCCTAACGGGAGCAGCTGAAAGAAGAAGAAGGTGCAGTTAGAGTAACAACGCTAAAGCAGTTATGGTATTTGGAAAACTATGGCTATTCCCTGGACCATTATATTGTTAAAAGTTAATTACAATCAGATGCATTACACTAATAAACAATATGCGGTTAGTTTCAGTGTATTTATAAAGCCGCGTCAGGAAAATAAGGAGTAACCACACAGGAACAGCAGCATTGCTTTGACACTGGGTGCTGCCAGTCTGCAAAACTGAGCGGAGAACTTGTGTATGACAAGGTATGAGGTACCGTGGAATAGTGCGTGGCTTTACGCCAAGTGTAGGTTTTATACATCGCGATTTGAACATGGAAAAGTTCTTACGCAACATTTCTGTGCATACGCACCGTTTATACATGAGGCCCCTGGACGTCCACGGAAGATAACAGTGGTGGATGATCGCAAAATCATTTCCATGGTGAAGAGAAACCCCTTCACAACAGCCAACCAAGTGAACAACACTCTTCACAGGGTGGGCGTATCAATATCCAAGTCTACCATTAAGAGAAGACTGCATTTAAGTAAATACAGAGGGTGCACTGCAATGTGCAGGCCACTCATAAGCCTCCAGAATAGAAAGGCTAGATTGGATTTTGCTAAAGAACATCTAAAAAAGCCAGCACAGTTCTGGAAAAAAATTCTTTGGACAGATGAAACCAAGATTAACCTCTACCAGAATGATGGCAAGAAAAAAGTATGGAGAAGGCGTGGAACAGCTCATTATCTAAAGCATACCACATCATCTGTAAAACACGGTGGAGGCAGGTGTGATGGCTTGGGCATGCATGGCTGCCAGTGGCACTGGGACACTAGTGTTTATTGATGATGTGATACAGGACAGAAGCAGCCGAATGAATTCTGAGGTGTTCAGAGACATACTGTGCTCAAATCCAACTAAATGCAGTCAAATTGATTGGGCGGCGTTTCATGATACAGATGGACAAGGACCCAAAACATACAGCCAAAGCAACCCAGGAGTTTATTAAAGCAAAGAAGTGGAAAATTCTTGAATGGTCAACTCAGTCACCTGATCTTAACCCAATTGAGCATGCATTTCACTTGTTGAAGACTAAACTTTGGACAGAAAGGCCCACAAACAAAATGCAACTGAAAGCCGCTGCAGTAAAGGCCTGGCAGACCATTAAAAAGGAAGAAACCCAGCATCTGGTGATGTCCATGAGTTCAAAACTTCAGGCTGTTATTGCCAGCAAAGGGTTTTTTAACCAAGTATTAGAAATGAACATTTTATTTCCAGTTATTTAATTTGTCCAATTACTTTTGAGACCCTAAAATAAAGGGATTGTGTTAAAAAATGCTTTAGTTGCTTCACATTTTTATGCAATCTTTTTGCTCAACCCACTGAATTAAAGCTGAACGTCTGCACTTCAACTGCATCTGAGTTGTTTCATTTAAAATTCATTGTGGTAATGTACAGAACCAAAATTAGAAAAAAGTTGTCTCTGTCCAAATATTTATGGACCTAACTGTAACATAGCTGGTCTCACTACTGTCCTGTAGACCTTCCTTTTCACTCTTGCTGATACCCGTCCGTCACAAATTACTCCTGTCACTCTAGATATTCTTATTTGAATTTGTTTAATGAAGTGATTTACTCATCATCCTCATTTTCCTTTACAAAAAGTAATTTTCATTCAAAAGAATAAGTTACACTACAATAAAACAAATCCACACAACAAGATCTTGCAACAACTTCTTCTGCACTTTACTCGGCAAGTTTTGATTTATCCTTTATTGACCACTAGCCAAGGAATATGGGAATGAAAGAATAATATAGATAAATGATGAATCCATACTGTTGTACTATGCTGCTATTTAAAAACTTAACAGAAATGCAAAAATAAGATGCTGTGATCTTTTTAAAATTTTGCACCTAAATGAAGAAAAAAATGAGTAATTTAAACACAAAGGTACTGAACATATTTAATAAAATTTAATTAATTAACGGAGAGATTTACTAATACAGTATACTGGAAAGGCCAAACTTACAGCTGTAGAAAATCTCTTACTCTTCCACAAAATCTCATTTTATGTCTGTGCCATGCCATCCACTTTTATATAAATTGAACTTTGACTTCAAATCAAACTATGTATTTTTAATTTGTAATATTATCTGTTAAGAATGATAAAATTGCTTTCATGTAACTCATATCCTTGATGTAATACTAAAACATAAGTTTTATATGATCTCTGCTGCCAGAGATTTTTGCTTTTTGTAGAAAAGTGTTTGCTATAAAATTAATAACTTTATAAAATCATACTTCAGTGTATTAAATATTTTTTAATGAAAATAACATTATGTTAATATACCAAAGATGGTATGGATGTTTTATGTGAATCAAAGTCAGGGGTTCTATAAATAGAGCTGTTTGTTTACTGTAAAAGCGTATGCAGCAAGGAAATGACTTTTTCCGGCTCTACCCTCACTGAAAAAATTGCAACCCATGACTCTCATTTTAATTACTCTTTCAGAAGATCAACAGCACATCATTTAGCAAAAATGGTCATGTGATAGCACATTAGGAGAAAACTATTTTTGGACAAATCCAGATAAACTAATTTAAAGATGCTTTGATTATTTTTAACTCTAGTGTAATCAGATTGAACTCTTTCAGGGGATGAATAGAATTTAACTAGAAGAGCATCCACTTGTTAACTACATTAGCAGAAATCAGTCCCATTAATTTTGTCTTGTCTTTATGTAAATCACAAACTACAGCTGGTTTTCTCTAAGCTGTCAGCATACCATAAATTGAATATCTAAATATGTATTTATTTAGATGTGATATGACAACAACTGTAAAAAAGTTGCCCGAAAGGTGCAAAGGAGATTTCTATTGTTCCAAACAAACACTTAACCTGTATTAATACAAGTAGATGAATGATTTTAGAGGCTCACAAACAGATTTTAAATTGCTTCATAAGAATATAAAAAGACAGGTAAAAATCTTGGCAAAATATTATTAATTAATTAGAGGTCCACCACGCCCTCGACCCTCTACAGTTCGCATACCAGAAGAAGGTGGGAGCGGAGGATGCCATCATCTATATGCTACACCAATCCCTCTCCAACTTGGACAGAGGCAGTGGTGCTGTAAGAATTATGTTTCTGGACTTCTCTAGCACCTTCAACACCATCCAACCTCTACTCCTTAGGGACAAGCTGACAGAGATGGGAGTAGATTCATACCTGGTAGTATGGATCGTGGACTAGCTTACAGACAAACACAGGAGCACCGCAGGGCACTGTACTTTCTCCGGTCCTGTCCAGCCTATATACATCGGACTTCCAATACAACTCGGGGTCCTGTCACGTGCAAAGGTTCGCTGACGACACTGCTATAGTGGGCTGCATCAGTAGTGGGCAGGAGGAGGAGTATAGGAACCAAATCAAGGACTTTGTTAAATGGTGTGACTCAAACCACCTACAACTGAACACCAGTAAAACCAAGGAGCTGGTTGTGGATTTTAGGAGACCCAGGCCCCTCATGGACACCGTGATCATCAGAGGTGACTGTGTGCAGACATATAAATACCTGGGAGTGCAGCTGGATGATAAATTGGACTGGACTGCCAATACTGATGCTCTGTGTAATAAAGGACAGAGCCGACTATACTTCCTTAGAAGGCTGGTCCTTCAACATCTGCAATAAGATGCTGCAGATGTTCTATCAGATGGTTGTGGCGAGCGCCCTCTTCTACGTGGTGGTATGCTGGGGAGGCAGCATAAAGAAGAAGGATGCCTCACACCTCGACAAACTGGTGAGGAAGGCAGGCTCTATTGTAGGCATGGAGTGGGACAGTTTGACATCTGTGGCAGAGTGGCAGGTGCTGAGCAGGCTCCTGTCAATCATGGAGAATCCACTGCATCCACTGAACTGGATCATCACCAGACAGAAGAGCAGCTTCAGCGACAGACTGCTGTCACCTTCCTGCTCCACTGACAGACCGAGGAAATCGTTCCTCCCCAACACTATGCGACTCTTCAATTCCACCCGGGGGTTGGGGTAAATGTTAACATTATACAAAGATATTGTCTGTCTGTTATACCTGCATTGTTATCACTCTTTAATTTAATATTGTTCTTTATTAGTATACTGCTGCTTGAGTATGTGAATTTCCCCTTGGGATTAATAAAGTATCTATCTATCTAATTTTAGCCTATTTTAGGGTGCTTTTCTACATGTACTGTATCCCATTCATAGTATTCAGGAAGCCAATGTTTATTCTGGCAGTAAGTAATAAAAATGTATTATATCTGACTTATAAAATGAAACATACATACCATACCATTTTCACCACAGAATTGTGAATAAGGAAGGAAACAGACATGGATAGGGTGCTACTATATCACAGTGCCCACTCATGAACACACTCATGCTTGATATATTTAGAATTTCCAGGTTAGCTAGCTTATGGGGACAAGGGAGGAAAACCAGTGTCCCAGAGAACACAAACACACAATCAAAGGGAGGATGTGTGCACTTTATACCAATTGCAACATCCATGACTTGAATCTATGACGTGGCAACACTATACCCAAAAACAAGCATTTGGAAATATTTTACAGAAAATAATATATATGAATTTGCAAATTTCCATCCCAGATTCCAGCTTGAACTCAAGTATTGGGATCTATTTATCTGTTCATCATGCCATTACACTAACAAATCAAATTTTAATTCATTAACAACCAGCAACCAAACAATTACAATATGGTTTATGAGCCAGTGTCAAGCCCTGTTAGTTTCATTAAATATACTGTAACATGTTACAGGTTAGGCTTTCTTTATTGCAACACTCTGGTTTATGTTACGACCTGTCAGCTTTTAAAGTAAGTAATGTCCATTAAAGTAAGTAGTGTGTATTCTAAACAATTGTGACCTGTACCCTTCACTTACCTAATTCAGGAATTCCTTTTTGTCCCTAGTTAAGGCACAATCAGGAGGGAATTTCTGTATTCTGGGAGTTTAAGGCAAAGTTGTATTTGTAGTGAAGTGATTTAACCTTTTGGGATCAAGTGAGGCAGGCAAGAGCTCTATCTGTGGAAATGTGTGGACATCTAAGGACACGGGACATTTAAGTCATTACTGATGAAATGTTTTATTTACCGTGTGTTTGAAATGCTACCCCAGCCACCTGAACTAGGCAATTTATTGGTAAAGCACTCTTCTGTTTACCTGAACATTGGAAACTGGGACCTTACACTCCGTGGCGGTAACAAGTGCATCATGAAGAGCTACTGTATACCAAATGTATGATAAAGCACATACATATATTTAAAAAAAGCCAAGCCTCTGTGCAAATTAGAATTTCATCCTAGCTGTAAGTTATATTTGTTCCTCAGGGATTTAGCCTAGCAGGAAAGCCATTCATAGAAAAGGGAAAAGCTAACACATATTATAAAGATTCTTCTGAACTGCAGGATTATTTCTTTATGCTCAGCAGCATGTTAAATAATTGGTTGCTATACCTGTAGGATTATATGCTCAAGGGTGATAGTTTTCATAAACTTAGTGAGGGTGTCAAATACCACCTACCCAATAAACTATAAAAATGAAACATAAGGAAACATTCTGCTAACTGAAGAAATTCCAGGGTGTCCCCTCTTACTGCAATGCCAAAATGCAGGAAGAAATCATGAAAAAACATTTAATGGTCTTAAAGAACATTATTTTTCACAATAAAGAAACAAAGTCATAAATATATCATAAAACACAATATAAAACAAAAACTAATTTTAAACCCCAGAAAAAACACATCTAATGGTAGTAGTAGTAGTAGTAGTAGTGACAGATGTACAGAGCAGTGTGGTGTTACATGGGAGCCATCCTAGGATGGACATTTGGATATGTAGTGAGAGCAAGTAAATACCAAAGGAAGCTAATACATTTTTTTATTGATTTATCAGTAAAAATGACCATCACCACCGCGTCAACCTAAAGCTATGCCAGAGGGACAGGGTACAAAAAAATTCTTAATTGCAAATCGGACCAATATGCAACATTTAAGGTAGTACCTTGACAGTGTTTCTAACAATGGTTAACAGTAACCCTGTGTATGGATAGACCAACCAGTAATACTCTCCCTCCCCCTCTCCCCCAAAATAACTAAATAAGCAAATCAGACACTTGCAAAAGAAAGAAATCTTAACTAATTAACAGAAATCCATTATAATCCTGGTTGTTAACATACCGCATTGGTTTTATAGAAAAGAGACTCCTGTGTTCTACCATGGCTCCTTCATTCACCCAACCATGGCTCCATTCGCCTTACATGTTAAATTTCAACCCAGTAAGCTTCACTCAAAAGGACAAAGTAAGAATTAGTCAAATCTATTTCAACCAATATAAGAATGGTACAACAAAGGACACGGTACCTTAAGTTTTGCTAATTCGGTCAGGCTACCTCCAACTTTAGAATATGTATTTCCTTTCTTTTCAGTACATTTTACCATATTACTGACTGCATACTCTCCACTGGAACCCATTCTCTATCTTCCTTTTTCCCCCATACCACATAGAGTAAGGCAACATTCACATCTTCATACCAGTCCTCTCCATGTGTACACATTAACACAAAACTGCATCTGTATCCAAGCAGGAGAAATCTTAAAACAATCCAAGCAGTTTTAGGGTGCTACACTACCACTAAATTGTGTAATTAATTATAAATGTAGAGATTTATATTTTATATTTATATTTTATAGAGTGGGAACTTGAACTAGATGGGACACCAATCCATCTATGGGATCTCTCATGCACAAACCCATCCTCATTTACCTGGACCAGTTTAGAAACTCCAGTAGGTTAGTTTAGCATGTATTTTGAAATAAATACAGGGCTCTGAGCCTGTCTAATATGAAAATAACTAGTTTCAAAACTGATTAAAATTAAAAGAATCAAATTAATATTTTATTCACTGCCGGTGGAATATAGTCCAGTCCAGTTGCACTCTACAATAGAACTGAGTGGGGCCAGAAAATGAACTAGGCTGAATTAAGTACAGTTTGCAAATATAATAAAAACACATTGAAAGAAAATACAATGTCAGTTCCAAAATTGAACCCAAAGGCAGGCAGACAAACAAGACAGGTAAGAAAGAGAAAGGGAAACAAAACAATCATCCACACAGGAAAAATGTTTGTCTAGTTTAGAGTGTAGAACACTGACACACTGGTCTTCATTTATTTTTAACAGCCACATGGGTAGAAGCAATCTAATTAATTATGTCGCCAGTTCATATGGAGTGGCAGATGTGTGAAAAACAGCCAGATATACAGTGGGCGCATAGACAAGAATTGAAGGAGATCTAATGAAGTATGCTTCAAAGCTGTAGGGATTTGCCTAGTATAAGGATTTCAAACATTTTTGTGGAAGATAATATGCAGCTAATGGGGGAGGGTGGTAAAAAATGATAACTCATTATGTAGCTCTGTATTGCACATATATAAATTGTGTACATGTCAACCAATGCTGCTATCAATCTGCACTTAATGATAATGAACTTCCTTATGGCCATTAATTAATTATAATAGGAGTACCAGGTTTCAACAAGCTAATGATACATTTAACCTTAAGCAAGTTAATAAGCCATCCTTCACCAAAGATGATGAAAAAGGAACATTTGGAAAATTATATTTTTTACTACATTTTTTGCAAGTTAATAATACAGAATACATCAAAACCATACTAAATGTAATATGTTTGGATGGAAACCTCTACTTTAGAAAAAAATCTATTATTGTTCAAAGAAGTGAGAGTATTGTGGGGTTTGTCTATTTACCATATCACAGCATTTTCCAGATTAATTCCTGAGGTACCACTGTGGCTACTGGTTGTCATTCTATCCGATGTATTGATTCGCCATGTTTATTTAATTACCTCATTTAATTTTCCATCCCACACATCTTTTTTTTTTTTAAAGATATCTAGTATAAATAATGAATTCACAAATTTACTGTCATCATATTTCATAACAAAGACATTCCCACTTATAAACTTTATAGTTTTAAGAATGACCTTGCCAGCTTTAAATGCTTCCCTTTAAAAATGAAAACTAACTGACATTGTACACAAGTGAAAATAACAAGTCTAAAGCTATTAATTCACTGTGCTTTACAGACATTGTAAAAGAAATAAGAGACCAAAACTGCTTAAAAATTGTATTGGAATACTAAAGGTGGAAACAACAAAGAAGAATGTTATTTTGTCTTGAAGCGGGAGATATCAAACTACTGTATGTAAAGTACAGACATGCTACATTTAGATTTTTCACATTTCAGTCTAAAATGCTGATTTCCAGTTTAATGGCAGCACACATATACTGTAACTGCTCTTTAAAGCTTTTTTAAAAGCCTAAATACTGTCAAAACTTGAATGGAAAGGCTGCTCGTATGATTTACAGTGTTTCCATTTAATTACATTTATATCTAGCACCGTTTCCAGTAACTCCAGTCAACTCAAATTAAATATGCTCCTAATCATTTACTTTATATGATATTAAGTAATGGTTTAGCTCAAGTTTGGAGACCTATAATAATATGTCAGGTTTTCAATTTAAATATATCATGAAAACTCTTACAAACTTCAAATTCAATACATATTCATGCAGTAAAACATAATAACAGGAAGGAAGGACAAGTGTATATGTATTTATTTGTGAAAAAGAAAAAGAACACAAGTCTCTTGAAGTGTGTGTTTTCTGCTCTGCCCTGCACCTGCTCTTGGCAGTCTAGGCCTTGGCTCCTCAAGACTCTCCTTGGATACCTCCAAGCCAATATTGACTCCTTATACACTTTAGCATTTACTCTCTCTCTATCGTCTTCTACTGCCTTTACACATAAAATCCATTTATCCGTCTTTTAAACCCCCTTACTCTGGACTTCAGCCTGTTTTTTTCAGGGGAGTTTAGGGATTAATATTAACTTTACATTTATGATGTATGTATGAGTTTCACCAAATCAAATGCCATACAAATGACACTGTAATGGCAATAAATTAAAGTAATGGAAGCCAACAACCCACCAAATGTAACTATTATAAATGCTTGTAAGCGGTTTCACAGTTTTATGACCTTGCTCTTCTCTTTTTTATTTCTTGTCTGAGTTCAGTATGGGGATCATCTTTTTTACTTATGTTTTGCCCCATCTGAGTTTTTTGCTCTCAGTTAAAGGCCCAGGGGATGTAGTCTATTACAGCTATAAAGGGAATCTAATGAACAAGAAATGCCTGAAAATATCACAGTTAATGAATCCATAATTTTTCATCTTTGTTAAATATCCCAACATCCTTTGAATATCTGAACCTGCTGCTCCCATACCGTGGGATGTGGGGCAGAAACACGTATTTTAGAAATTAAAGTGAAATGGAAAGCAGTTGAAATCATTAATACTGAACAGAGAAAGTCTGATCAAATAAATCACCTCAATCCCACTGCTCTGTTCATAGAGGCTTGTAATGTTAATACAGATCCAGCAAGCACTAAGTAGAATATTGATGACACAAAGATGTATTTTCTGCGGTTTTGTAGAATACTGACATATCAGTTGGAAAAAAATAGTCTAAAGGAAAAGCATCTATTTTGAGGAGGGAGTTACTTACATCACACACGTTTTATCTGTATATGACTTAAAAGGCAATGTATTTATAATGAGGGATAACATTCTACTATTTTAGAACCATTAGTCCACTGTTCAAATGACTGTAATATTTACAGTACATATGAGGTGCTTTATAAAAATACATATATAAAAAAATTATTTAAAACTAAAAAAACAGTGTTTGTCTCCAACTGTGGATTCTAGGCTACACTAAATATCAATGTCATTTTGAACATGTTCCATCCATAATGTATTTGTGGTTTTATATTTTATATGTATTTTGGTCTTTGTAGAAAATATGTGTGATCTCCCTATCAAAGGCAGGTTGTTTCTGTAAGAGTTTCCAGTTTGAATCACTAGGTATTTATATTACCTTGTTTTCTTCCACTCACACCAAGCAGCATCAAATTTTAACAATTTATTAACCTCAAAAAGAGTCACCTCTCAGAGCTAACATATTTCCTTCTCATCTTTTAAACAAAATACTAAAGGTCCTCTTTCTCTGCAAGAAAAACTTAATTTGCTCAATCCAGACACAACTGTGTCTGCTGACCATAATTTAACACAGTTGACTAAACCGCAGATTGCCAAGATCCATGCATCCTTTTCTTTCAAGCAGCAAAGAAACACAGATACTGCAATAGACTTGTGACATCTTCTGGAGAGGAACTCAATGTATTATGTTTTTCATTTTTTAAGCTGAATTTTTAATATAAAATGATACACAGCACAAAAGTAAATAAACACCTGAAAAGTGTTTTATCATTAATGTACATAAATGCAGGAATTAATTAATTAATGGTATAATCATTTCAAAACAATGAATAGATTAAGACAACCTAATCCAGTTTATAACTGTCAAATTAAACTGTCAAGGCAATTATTCACTTAGCTAAAAAATGGAATTTCCAGGGGCAGAAAAAATAATTCACCATTTTAATCATTCCCTAACCTGATTACAAATTGTATTAAGTGAAAATGATTAGCTTGAAGAATCCAGCTTGATATAAACATGAGAAACCTATACTAGTTTGCATTTAACCATAATTGTGAGTGGTAATATATGTCAGGGATCTACAAAATTTAGAGAACCTCAGAAGGATAAAAATTAATGCCAATAACACTATGAAGCATAAGAGAACAAAATGTAATATTAATGATTATATTGTACAATGGCCAAACTACAAAGAGAGAAAACTGTATTTCAATTGCAGTCTACCCTGAGTGACTTCTCATTAGATTCAAGTCCCATGTTCAATGAAGGATGCGCAAACAAACTCCCTGAGAACTACAGGTTGATATTTAAAGGCATTTCTTGATATAAACAGAACATAAATGCATTTCTGAAGTTTGACAGAAATAATCTTTTGGTGTGTAATTACCCCTTTATACATTGTGTTTCTTTCTAGTCAAGTCAACTTCTAAATAAACAGAATGTTCATTGTAAAACATGTTGATTTACATTCAAATACAAAAATATAACTGAAACATATGCCATAAATTGTATTTATGCATTTTACAGCTTATTATAGGCTATATTCAATTACCTACCAATTTGATTTTGAAGCAGTTCGTTTTACCTAGTTGATCTGTTATTTGTCATCTGCACATTAATCTCCAGTAAAATAAGTGGAATATGTCCTATCTTTATGACACTACTGAACCCTAACTTGACATATCTATTAAGAATGGCACTATCATAAAATGCAATAATTCAATGCATTTTTTTTTTACTTTTTAACTCAATTCAAAGTTATACTGATCCATTTCTAAAACATTTCACACAAAGCTCCATTTCAGCAGTGAAATGTTTTATAGAAATAAACAAATGCATTATAAAAAAATAACATTAAATAACATCAATCATAACAAAAAACTAGCATCGCAGTTTAGACTTCAGTATTTGCTTACGTAGTTTTTATTATTTTCAGTCAATTTTCAGTCACACCTCTGAACATATTAAATTAAGAATTAATTAATTAAGAATTAAGACTTATTCATATAATAAGATTTTTACTGGAATCATGTGTGTCTCCTTTGTTACTTTAACGGGAGGTGTAAGAGCCAAGAACACCTATAACAACGGGAAGTGGAAAAAACAAACTATATACCTTAAAAGAGGCATGACACACTAAATCACTATCCATAAATAAAAATAAAATCCCTACTGTACTTCCTCCACTCGTGCTTCAAGTTATACTGTAGCCACAAAGCCTATCTTCAATATTCTCAGGATTTCTCACGTCATTAATGTTTATGCCCTAATGCTTTTGATACACTTCATCTTCTACTGATTTTTTGCTTGACAGCCAGAGATAACTTCTTCAAATATATCTACTACAACTTGGAGTAAGACATAATAGTAGTATTACTGTGTGTATGGCCCTTTGTTATGCCTATCTGAACATTTAAAACTCTTGGTCAATTTCCTTCTCACAGTAAATTCTGAAAGACAGCTATATGTTCTCATTTTCTGTAGTTTTCATCTGTTTCCGCCAGTCCAGATCATTCTAAATAAATGCTTATTTCATTTCATTTAGAATACACTGATATGTGTCACTGTATCTTGTGATAACTGATATGTTGTGGCTGTTCCCTGTTTTTTTTTCTTCTTTTTCTATTGTAAGTGATGAAGTTATACTTGTTTTTTTTTGTTAGCAAGCTCATGGCCCTATACTTGTTTGATCATCTTTTGCAAAGAATGGAAGTTGTCAAACTGTAATATAATACAGTTTTTATATTAATCTTGCATAATTCCTTATTAAAACTCATAACATTAAGGACTTTATTTTGGATTGTCCAGCTCAGTAGAAAAACTGGAAATATAAGTGGTGACCTGCATCATCAAGAGCTAAATAAATTTAATAGCCCAAACAGTATTTGCTTGTCTAGGCCCTGTCAACTACAGCACTGTAGATATTTTACTAGATAATGGCAGTGCACCTTTGCACACTAGCGTTTTCCTGCTGCAATTACCAAGTAACCTTTCAGTAGTGGTGAGAGCAAACAGAATAAGAGGGATATTTTAACTTCGTTAAAATTAATGAATTTATTTAAATTTTGTTTATTTCTGTTATACAGTATCTATAAAAAGGACTACATCTAAATTTTCAAGGTATCCCCAAGATGTGATTAATCACATCTACCATTCTTTTAAATTCTGTGCCAAATCTTCCCATTGTGAGATGCTTTTATAAAAACATTAAAGAAAACTGTAATTGATATCATAATAAATGAGTATAAGAGTAGTAGTTAATATGAAATCAGCTGGTGTAAAGCACAGGTTAACCAGTTATGTGATACATGTCACTTTGATATTTGCCTGCTATTACTTTTTCCGACTAAAGTGGAAAATATAATGCATACCACTGTTTTAATATTAATTTGATAAGTGGGCTTAAAAAAGGAAAAACTTTATAATAATGAAAACACAATAGCTGATATAGCAGAATATAATATGCTTAAAATTCTGTCATTTCTTCCTTATTCATTTTCTGTGCTATACTTTACTTAACTTGAAGTGGCATCCATAGTCACCATATGGTCTCTAGTTTGGAAGGAAGCTCAATTTATCAATGTACAAAAATAAAAGAGATAGAGCCTAACAAAACTGAGGTCGCAAATGAAGACAAAGTAAACTACTGTGGAATCAGAATGAATCATCTATTCCCATTTTGTTCAACACCAAGAGGCCATTTTCTCTATGCTCAATCATCACATCACTGTAACATAGTGTTAACACTCATCAGGTCAGGAAAACGTGCACATTTGCTGTTCATCACTGCATATGGTATGAATACTAATGCACCATTTTTGTCTTTTGATCACATAATGGATTGCATTAGATATTTCATTCTGAAAGTAATTAATGTAATGATCACAGGTACATCTCTGTGATCTATGTCCTTTCCTTTCTTTAATACTCAGCTCTCTGAAAGTAATATAGAGATGCCCACATGAAATAACGGTATTAATATCTGCAGATTTTCTCATTATCATATTTTTTTTATTTAAATAAACAACATAATGTACCATTGGATGATGCTGCTAAATTGAATTAAAAATGCTGAAAAATTCTAATTGAATGGTTGATTGAGCAGCTAATTCCTAAGCTGTTATGTAATATTCAGCAAATGCTTTACAAACCTTAAATTCTTACTGTGAGGTGCTCCTTGTGCTAATATATTGATGGAAAACATGTAACACATTTGGAAGCAGGGAAGGCTTCAATGACCTTTGCATACTTTCGCTTAAACCTGGATCAGAATCCTTTCACAGCAAGGGCAAACATTTGTATAGATATTTAAATACACAAAAGTGTTGTACTCATAAATGGAGTGTTTCATTAAACATATGAGCTACCTTATTAAATAATGGCAAAAATGAAAAAACATAAAGAAACCTTAAGTACAGAGTCACATGCATTTCCTTCATGTTGCCATGAGCTTCAGGTAATTAACATATGAATATCATTTGACTGTTGCTGTGATTAGGTGCTATTGAGTAATAGCTGACTCTTTTTAAACTGTTCATCAACAGCTGTTTCAGGTCCACATCAGAGGTCCCCATGTTTGTTGTAACTGAGTCTGTCCATTTATTACATGTTCGCTCTCTTCTTCTTTCTACTTTTTAAAAAATAACCATGTTTTTCAAGACGTGGCAATTTAGCCCTCATCATCTGTGCCTCTAATAAATATTTAATGCATTTTTTGGTCCAAAATCCATATATTAGTTTTTCTAGCTATGTACGTTTCTTCCAACACCAAATGCCAATCTTTGGCATATTTCCTAACTGTATTATCAACAATTGTTTCCAGGAGGCTAAAGTCATCCACTGTCTCAACATCACCAACATCTATTTGGAAGCTTGCAAAAGTTCCTGTTGGTGCAACTTTTATTTTCTTAATATTTAACCTTAAACCCACCTTTTCATTTTTGTTTTTTTGCTAACAAAATTTTTTCATCTAAGTATTTGAGACTGTTAATATTCCTAAAACCTAGTTCAAATCAAAACGCATCAACTGCCTTTAATATTCAACATGAAAATAAATAGATATGGTTAAAGTATGAACTGTTGTCTTACTCCCTTACAAATTGGGAGCCTGCCTGTTTCTCTTCTATCAATTATCCAAATTCTGTATCAGCACAATTGGATGTTTTTCCTTAAAAGCTTCCATATTTTAACAAGATCAGCACAATCAAAAGCATTGTCATAATTAATAAATTACATATACATGATAGCTATAGTTTTAATGCATCTCCCAAAACCGTCCTGCACATCTAGTAGATCTCTTTCTATATAAAGCTGCAATCTACGTTCAGTGATCTTCAAAATGACCTTAGCAGCATGCAAGACAGGAGTAACAGTCCAGTAACTAAATGATTTTGTCAGATTCCCTTTCTTACAAACCAGTACATAAATTGACTGCTTCCTGCCTGTTGGCTAATGAATAGTTTTACAGATTTTTTGGCACATTCGCTGATCCTTCCTACAGTCTGTAGAACTTATATATCGCAATTCCAGCCACTCCTATAGGTTAACTTAAACAGAGATTTTCATACTAATACAACTTTGGATCCAACAAAAATCAATTCCTCTGCATTATTAGAATTAACACTAGAATTACCAAGGCCTACGAAAAAACTTGTAAATCTGACCCATCTTAAATCCGTTCGAACCTCTCCGTCAGCATCTTTTCTCCTGTAAATGTGCTGATAAAGACAAGCAGCAAGCAGACTGCTATTCCATGCCCCCACCAAGACAAACATTTCTGTTTTAACAATGTGCTTACACAGATTTTTGTAGAAACGGAACACACATGAAATGCATGTGTTCCAAAAAACAATCTATTATTTCCACTCTAAAACTCCAGCACTTCACTCCCAGATAATCAAGCCCTGAGCTGGGAGAAGTTTGTGCACTTTCTGCAGTGGTGGGGGGATGGAATAGCAGGCTGCTTGCTGCTTGTCTTTATCGGCACATTTACAGGGCAAAAGACACTGACTGAGAGGTGCGAATGGATTTAAGGTGGGCCGGATTTATAAGTTTTTTCATAGGCTTTGTTAATTCTAGTGTTAAACACTAGGCAGTCAAATTGGTGAGCATAAAGTAACATATACTAATCCCCTGTAAGGTGGATAAATTCAACTGTAGTTTCAGTAAAAGTAGTTATTAATTGCTGAACCTACACATAAGATTGATTTGCTTGAATGCCTACAGTATATAATGAAAACTGTATGTGTTTCGGTAGTCCCTAGAATGGATTAGATCTAACAATATCAAAAAAAAAAAAGTTACAAATCATAAGTGTACAGAAATTAGTTATATCTAAAAAGGTCATGCACATTGACAACGTAACTGTTGTCATATACTATATGTTACTAACAATATTAGTTTATTTTAGCATTAGATTAACAAACAGTTACTAAATGTGGCACCCTGTTGACTCATTTATATCATGTTAGGCACATACTGAACATGTGAATGCTCCATAAAGACCAGCATATGTGGGGATGCATCTGACAATGTGCAGCAATTTTTGAACACTAAGAATTTTACAAAGCATCTTGTTGATTACTAGCTCTTCTAAATAACTCCTCAGCATAATCCTTTCATTTATGCATGATTGACTCAAAATTAATAATCTGTCACCCGGCATCTTTATGGAAACCAATTCAATGCTGATGTTTTCTCTGCTGATCTTTGATAATTTCAAAAACAGATCTTGCTTTTTTACTTGTAGTTTCTACCTTTTTACAAATATTACTTTAAAAAGGTCCCTCATCTTTTCTGACAGCCTCCTGAAATTCTCTAATTAATATTCTAACATGCTCTCGCTCTGTATTCTGACAATGCCTCTCTGTTCTCATGATTGCTACTTCTCCGGTACTTCTCCGGCATTTCAACTTTATTCACTTTCCACACTTTGATATTCTGATATTCTCTTTAGCTTCCACCCACATTTCTTCCAGATCTCTATCAAATTCATTCAGTGCCTTAAAACAATTCCTCATCTAATCTTTAAAAATACTACTGAAACTTTCTAGATCAAAGTTTCAAAACTGTCGGCATATTTTCCATAAATTTCAACATGAACTCACTATACACATAGGCTGATGATCTGCCTCACATTCTACCAAGGCCGTATAATCCAACAACTTTCCTGTCTTGAAAGCTTTTCCTATTATTTACATATGAATCTCTAATTACCTACAGAACATTTGAATAATTTGACAAAATGTAAACATTGAGAAGCAGCAGGTACTGTGTACTCTTTGTTGAAAAAAGCTCCAATTTGCAATTGCACACAGTAAAGCCTGAAAACTGCCTTTTCACTGCATAACCTTGATTAAGAAAAATAATCTGGCTGTAGTTATAATCCTTTTTACAACCAGCACACCATCATATGTTGTAAGCCATTTTCCATGAAACAAGGTTGTTAAAACAAAATGGTGTTGACTAATAGTACATCTAGATGAGGGTTAAAAATGAAAGTCTGAATTACAATAGATTTCAAACCAGGCTCAATGACACTTGGTCAATGCTGTAACGCTTTCTGATCTAAGCTCTTAAAAGAAGATTAGAAGGAGACATAATTGAAGTGTTTAACATTATCAAGGGAATTAGTACAGTGGATCAAGACCATTACTTTAAATTGTGTTCATCAAGAACTCTGGGACACAGAGTGGCTAATGTCCCCCTTTGCCCTTGTAAAAGATAACAAGCAGGATGTTTTTTAAATTAATTCTTTCAATATATACATAATTTCAATGTACCTCACAGGTATTATTTTTAATCTTGGTAATTTTGGTATTTGCTGAGGAAACTCAAATTACCATGTTTAAACCAAGTGTGATGCTTAACACAAGAGAGGAAATCACCTAAATACCGAAATAAAAAGCAAGCTTTTCTGTCCTTGACATACTTTTGAAAGATATGTTTGAATTTTTGCTTAATTTAGATGCATTTTTCAAAGTCCGTTCATTTCAAATGAAATGTTACATTACAGTTAGTAAAATAATTCATCTAGAAATACAGCATTTTAAAAGTACCTTTTTTTTAAGAATGTTCTGGCAGACACCCATCTGTTGCTTGCACAAGGTTGTCACAGATACTATAACCATGAAAATGACAGATCCACAGAGGAGACAGAATTAACCTGCTACTGTGATGTTGTTGATTATGTTCTAGCAGTTTTTTTTTTTGTTTGTTCAGACTGCAGTTGTTTTTTCTGACATTATGCCTAATTTATTGTAGGCAGAGTAAGGTAATGAAATTCAGTTAATTCAATATTAAATGCATACAAAATAAAACATTTAACTATAGATTTGTTACTTCAACAATTAGATTATATATACAATTATTTTCCCTTAAGGTTACTTGCAAGGCAGTACTAGTCTGAATCAGCCAACAGAAAGCTGAAACCATAGGAAATACATTCATGGACAAATAAAAATGCTAATAAATACATTGAAAGGGAATAAGAACAATAAACAAACAAGAATAATGTTGTACTAAAAGAGAAATGCTGCAAGGCATTGTAACATTTCATGCATAGGGTATCTGCGGCTCAAGGAGTTTTGGCAGAAATGATAACAAATGATTCCGCAAGAGTGCATTCAGACCTCCAAAAGGTATTTACTATAGGGAGTAATGACGCCTGGTCTAATTTACTGTCAATGAAAGAGGTTGCAGAGAAAGGCTCCTTTAACCTTATCTAACACAAACAGCGTTTCCAACTGAAAGTTTGCCAAATCAGAAAAAAATAAAGCCTTATTTCAATTATTTTCAGAGAAACAAGCAGATAATACATTTGGAATATATACGTAACGTACAGTGAGAGAAATATTACTGTTAAGATCAGGAGTGCCAGGAATCCACAGTTGCAACATGCAGGACATCTGAGAATGTTTGAAATTGCTCATTATGTTTGCTAAGAACTGGAAAATTGGATATTGACCGTGAATTTTCAGAAAACCCCATTGTGATGGAATCCTTAGAGGGCCAGCCCTGCACAAGCCTGAGAAACAGATTCTATCACATGCAGCATTAATAGTATTTACTCTTCATTCACAGCTGTTAGTCCTGAAGGGCCTGTGCCAGGCCTGGTATTGATGTTGGCAGAACAACAGAAACCATAAAACACCTTTCTCATGCATTAAACAGGGACTCCATGGAATTAGGCTTTGAGAAACATTTCATGAAAGCATATTTAAACATCCCTGCAGGTAAATGCCTCCTTTGATCGATTCAGTAAAAGCCCATAAAAGGTGCAGGTTAAAATTAGGTCAGAAACATTTATTTATGAACACATTATTGGCTATAAACAGAAGTTACTAAGCAATATTGAATGTATAATTTATGTTTAAGATCTGTCAGCTACTTCACCTTAGTGAACTAAATCTCCTAATAAAAGAAAACTTAATATGGAACTTAGAGGGGAGGTCTGATGTCCCTATCCCTTAAGTTAAAAATTACAGAAGCCAACATGGCTAGGGGACTTTTTATTTAGCTTGGTAACCTGTTCCCTCATTTTGCACACTACTCAAAGGACAAGAAAGCAGGCCATCATGATCTGGAGTTTTAAAGGAGGACAGACTGATGGCCTACATCTACAATAACCTATTACATTAATATAAGTATAGATACAGTAGATTCATAAATTATTCAGTCCCGTTCACTTACTGCACATTTTATTTTGCTTTAAATTTGCCATTTTTGTCCATCAATCTACATTCACTGTGCAAGGCTAAATTACTTCCTGACGTTTGTGTCTGCTACAGTATTTGACACTGAAGTTGTACTTCAGTTCCTTTCTTTTGATGAGCAATTTGTCTTTTGCTGTCAGCTTTACTTCTTTCCTCAGTTTTACTTGTACTGGATACATCCAGTATTCCATTCACTCCTTCCAAAAGAAGGGGTTTCTTTATGTGTAACATTCTTGCCAAACTTTACCTGTTCAAGGGGTTTGTATCTAGAAAACAGAAGAAGTTATCAAAATAACAGTATAATTTACATGACACTATAAACATGAATTTCATAAAGCCTATTCAAAGAATTTCCACTTTAGGTCACTAACCTGTTAAACTTCCTAACAGCATTTATACATTTGTGTTTTTTGTGTTCATTCTGTCTTTTTTCCTCTCTTCAAAGTTCGATGGTTAGGTAAAATTTCAGGCGACAAGTTTCTATTACTCTGTCTACATATATACATGTATGCACTTAATTTGTTGTTCTATTAATTAAAATAAAATTATAAAATATTATCTAAAATAATTTAACATTAATACCATTTATTAAACTATTTTAATGAACAGAATAACACATGAATGAAATCATACAGTTAAAATTGGATATTTGTTCTAAAAGTTTTTTTAAAAAAACAGGTATCCAGTAAGTTTTGAAATGCAACTTAAGGAAAAAAAACAGTGAAAAATAAAAATAATGTTTATATTTGCCATTAGATTAACCAATGAGACTAACTTGGCCTCATGTGAGTGAGGCTGTGGGGGGTTGATTCCTGCTGTGCGCCCAGTGCTACAAAAATAGGCTTTGGCTCATGCAAACATTAAACAGGATTAAACATGAATGAATGTCCATATTTTGAGTTAGTGAGAATAATAATAAAACTGTTGTATTTTTAATAGCAGCTTATTTTAAATGAATATTTACTTTGGCACTGAAATGCTAAAAATGTATTTTATATCCTAAAAATCATAAATGAAAGAACTAAAGCTGAAATCTATGTAGAGTGAATTAATAAATAGAAAAATTGGATTTAAAAATGACTTTAAAACATCAGTTCACTTTTGAATCAAAAGGTGTGCCTATTAAAATTCTTAACAAAAGTGTAATTATAATATATAATAAGAACATGGCTCAAATAGTCCTTATAAACTGCACTTCAATAGCAGTATCTCTTACATATAAAATGCTTAGCATAGATGATATTTTTTATAACCTTTATGTTAACATTCACTTAATGTAATTGTTATATTAAAATGTTAAGAGAATCTGAGGTCTTTGTACTTGAGATACTTATGCTTATCCATAGATTTGCTAGATATGTAATGAAAGCAGGAAGTGAAAGTGACAGCAATTAAATTCCAACAGATGGCTTAATTAGATTATAAAATCTGTGTAATAACCAATGTAGCTCATTTAATTGCAAATGAGGACTGCCTTAGCCTTCTATGTCAAAGGTAATATCTGACATCTGTAGATTATATTTATGAATCATTACTTTAAAGTAAAGACATTATTATGATATTTGAATTTAAGAATTAAGACAGAGTGTTTTGACCTTCAGTAGTTGCACCAAAGTTATTTATTAAATTCTGACATCTCACAGTGAGCAATCCTAACTTCTTCCTAAAATGTAATAAAAGTAAAAAAACTAGGAAGTTCAGGCAAATATATCTACATCGATTCCTACTGTAAAAGTGGGGAGTACCCCTTTCACTAGAAGACTAATACATACTCACCAAGTCCTTAATTTCTTACATCAAATGTCCTATAGTGTAATTTTGTTTACAGTATGTGTTTTATGAAATTGACTATTAAAATTGTAAATAAGAATCCAGGGTCACAATATCTGGACCTGAAGATGTCATTAGTTTGTAATTTGAAAGTTCTCCCTCTGTGCATGTTTTTTTGCTTTACTTTTTTATCCACAGACCAATGACACAAGGATTGGCTGCAAACTCTAAATGGCTCCAGCATGAATGAAAATAGGTATAAGTGATACCACTTCTGTTGCTGGCTCTTGCAAAGCACCATCCGCTGCAGTACAAATACACACATTATACTCAAATTGTATGCACACTTTATATTCAAACAAATGGCATATTTAAATAGATGGGGTTTTTCTTTTTCTTTTAATATAAAAGAATATGATATATGCACATATTTCCTACCAACATGGCTTTTGGTTTCAAGCAAATCTGAAAGTCCTGAATTTATGATGACTATCAATAAATCTCAAGGAACTATGGCCTAGGCCAGGTACCTCAAGTTTCACTCTAGGATGTTAGTACAGTTTTTTCATTGTGCCTTGTGCCAAATCATGTTTATATTGAAGACTTTTCCCTTCCAAAGATATCATTCAAAAGATTTTTGTCCCACAGTGAATTAGTAATGAGTTTTTCCCATTTCTGAGGCTTTCCTAGTGATGCTTTAGAAAGGAATTTAAAACATTCAGTTGGGATCTAAAGACTGGAAAGTGGAAAGTGAATGCCCATTGATAAATCTGTAAATTAAAGAAGATAGATGCCAATCTATCTAACCATGCACATGTGTAATGTAATTAGGGTTTTTGATATTTCACACAAATTTTGCATGTTTAGTTGAGAGAGTTTAACTTAGGCCACTAATGGGGGATTGGGCCAAGATGAGCCAAAACAAAAACCTGATATGATGAATTAAGTTCATTTTGATGGCAACAGTAGGGAGCTAGCAGAGATAAGCAAGGCTGCACCATGAAAACAGTGAGTATTCAGTTTTGTTAGAATATAGTGTTGGACACAAACAGATTTAATACTTAATTATTTACAAAAATAGAAGAATTAAATGCTATGTAAGAAAACTGAAGATATGCTAGAAGATCTAGAGAGAACTATGCTGATTTAGAGGCAGACTTGCTTCGAATCCAGGCCTACTCACAGTGTTTGTGCATGCATTGGCTGTCCACTAGGAAGTCTGGCTTACCACTTACAGCCCAAAGTCCGGTAAGTTACTTGTGAGTTCTGGAGAGTGTATTAGTGTAATTGTGATGGACTCCTGCTCTGTCCAAGACTGGTGCCTGCATTTTGGCCAGTGATATCAGGAAAAAAAAATCTGTAGCTGCCTACAGCCATAAACCTAAATTTAGCAAATGATCCCGACTGTGAAAAATGTGGGAAAATATGTCAGCACCCACATGAGGGACATCTGATATCTGAAAGAGAATTACAAAATCCAGATCTTTGATAACTCTGTCCAAAGTAGGAGAACAAACAGGAGGGCACCTGGTGAGCATCCTTAAAAGAAGGTTTCCTGATATGGTGCCCTCGCTCAGTCCCATTCATCAGAGAATGAATCAGAGATACTTTCAATTTAACAATGGAATGGTTCATTACATCTATAAATAAAAGTGTCCCAAGCACTTCAGACTTACACATTCTCAGAAAGTAACATGTAACCGTGAGGATTTTGTTTTCTTTAAGCAGTAGCCTACTGAATTTATTTGCTGGAGGTTGCAATGATGAAATATTATTTTTCTGACAGATGGTGCAGGTGAAATTCTTTCCACCTCATAATATAGTTTGATTTTGCCTTAACCACTTTAATCACCGTATCAAGATCTAGATTAAAACATTGTGTTTAAGTTGTATACTGTGTAAAACAAAGAAAAACGTGTTTTATTTCTAATACAGCCCTTAGTTGATGAATCTGTCAAAAAGCCCATATTGATGGCAATGAATTCTTTTAAGCTGGCAGTGAACTATTTGTAGAACTACTTTTTATAAAGCAGGGCATTGATTAATGTTTATTTACAAGAATAGTTAGGTATAGTTTGCAATGAGTTATTACAATAAGATATATTGTAACATGCATGAAATATTGCCAAAAGGATCAGCTTATATTGCCAAATTGGGGCTTATTTTTGACTTGGGTTTGTGAAAAAAGTAAAACGTTGTAGTTGTAGTGTTAAATGAAATAAAAGAATAAAAATATTAGTATGATCCTGAAGTAGAAATTCTGCAATAATTTGTTAGGTTTAGAAACACATTTTGAAAAGAACAGGAGGAGTCTGATTAAATTATTTTTTAGCATTCAAACATTAACAGATTAAGTAAATTAATGACAGAGGTAATTTTTCAATCTCCCCTTAAAGAAGTGGCCGCATACTTAGTAATAAATAATATTTGGATCTCTCCACCCCATGTATTTTTAGATGATAATCAATCAAGCCATAAAAAATATAAAAAGAAAAAAGGAAAAAACTGTGACTTAATTAAAACTCTATTGATTTACCAATTAACTTTAAATTACAGCTAAAACTGATTAGACTAATTTATCAGATGTTTACAGGTGGGTTCTAGTTATCTATTCAGCCATCCAGTTGTGGTTGGTAAACATGCAATAACAATGCTAGCTGAAACAGAAGTCAGTCCATTTTAGGGTAGACAGTCATTTGGAGACACAATGCTTAATTAGCGTAATGTAACCAAAGATAGAGAACAACTCAGAACAGTCATATGTTGATGCAAAAAGGTGGAACAATTTGAAAAAACTTTGAGAAATCTAAAAGCCCAAAACATCCTCCTTTATCTTACTGATGTGAACAATGTCTCACAAGTGAAGTTACCCAAATTTATTATTGGAGAGGTTCTTCTATCATTAGTGTTTTAAGTACTAAAATATGAAAGCCCATTCCTAAATCCTTAACTTCATCAGTATGTTTGCTTGACCTTCCTTGAAACATACTTAGTGTATTTTATCGGTACACAGCTGAACCAGTAAACAGAAATGTACACCACATCAAAGGCTCTGATGTTGACAAAGATCTGTAGCCTGTTTAATACAGGTTTACAAAGGTCTTACCATCCCAACAGACTGTCGCTTTGAACCAGTCCATTCATTTAATAAAACTGAAAATTGATCATGAAATTACAAGAAAACAAAAAACTGCTGACAACATCATAAGATAGATCAAAAACACAATACTTGAGCTATGTGAAAGGAACAAGCAAAACCACAAAACACCCACATTCACACAATTTCAAATGTTTAACATGAGCTAACTTCTTAAAACAGAAAAAAAACCAGCTGAAATTATTTTTACTATTGATCATATTTGGCTCAAAGTAGAACAACAGAAATGTCAAAAGGTACTAGAGCAGTGGTGCCCAATGCATCGATCGCGATCGACTGGTAGATCACAAAGGTAGTGCAGGTAGATCGCGTTGCATTCAAAAATTTTTTTTTTAAACGTTAGTCTATCGTATATCCTCCCTATGGCATTTGCCACTTGATTGACATACAGGGTGGCCAGTCAGAGATCTCTTTTCTTCTAACACACTGGTCATCCTGCACGCATGATCAAACATGCAAGCTACTGCAAAACTCCGGCTGTGATCTAGTTAGCTTTCCAATGTATATCAACTAAAGAAGGGATTTAAAAAAAAAAAATTGTCTGGGGAGAGTATGGGCTGGATGTGGAATTGGAAGAGGATTTTTTTCTCACAATGTCACAATTGAAGTGCGTTTGTCTGATCTGCCAATCTATCATTGCTATTCCAAACAAGGAAAATGTGGAAAGGCACTTTCGAACTGTTCATAAAAACTACAAAACTGACTTCCTTCCAAAGAGCGATCTGAGAAAGAGAAAGGAGAGGGTACTAAAATCGCAGTTAATCAGACAGGCGTCATTTTTCACTCGGATGAATTTAAAAGCTCCTTGACTGCATTATTTGGCTCTACTTATTTATAGGAGTCAGCCTTTTCCCATATGAAGATTATTAAATCCAAATACTGTAGTGACCATAAATGTATTGCATTGTATTGAAAAGGTTATTCAGTTATGCAAGGTACGACAACATATATTTTAAGTATAAAGTATACTCAGTATATATATATACTGTATATATATATATATATATATATATATATCTCACATTTAATGTAGGTTGTAGCTCACAAGCCGAAAAAGTGTGGGCACCCCTGTACTAGAGTGACTACCCGTGGAGCTTTAGGAAAGTCTTATATTATGTTTAGCCACACTAAGATAAAAACTAAGGAATGGCTGTTTTATTTGCATGTTACTGTGTTAAAAGGAATGAAGTACTTTAATTAGCTCTGGGTTAGGCAGACCATAAGGGAGGTGATCTAATTAAAAAATAATCAAAGCTGCTTTAGCAGATGACAGTGTCTGGTACAGTGTTCATTAAATTACTTATGTAAAAAAAGTAAGAATTGCATAAAACGTATGATAACCATCTCTACACATCTAATAAGCCCAAGGTCTCAAATTGTATTTATTTCTAGAATTATATACATCTCTAAGAATGTGGGATGAAAACCAGCAGACAAATGAAATGGACATGGGAAGAAAGTACAAATACTACACAGACAAGATGCAGGAATTAGATTTGACCGTTGGATACTAAACGTACGAGGCAGCACAACTACCCAATGCATCACCATTCAGATCTAGCAACTAAAGGCTTTTACCGTGTAAGGTAACTGATTCACTACAGGATATTAGTAAATGTAATATTTAAAATCACATATATAACTAGAAGTTGCCCCAAAGTAATTAGTTTCTGTTATAAACTAAAATTACATTACAAGAAGCAGACTCCAACCTCATAAAGGATATACTGCTTTAAACGGAAATCATGAACAATTACCATTTATTGTTATAATGGTTTCTGACACTTCCACAAAATAATTCAAATAAATCAAAAAGATTAAACTGCTTCAAGCTATGAACTAAAAGGTAAAAAGCACTCTGCCCCATCCCATTAATTAAGTACAACTTGGGGTTTATTTGGCTTATTGACAGTTCGGAACCCATGCAGTCAAAAAGCCTATCTGCAGGATGCAAATCTTTTTGTTTTCAAATCCTAATATCCATTTGCATAATAATTTTTGAGGACAAAAAGCTCTCTCAAATCAATACAGTACACAAAAATAGGAGCTATTTAGGTCATCAAGTGAAGAGACCTTTGAATAGCTAAAATGTTAACCATTTTGCATATCAATTTGTGCAATAACTGTGGCAACAAATCTGGATTTGCCCACTATATAACATTAATCAAAATGTTTTCTTTTTACTGGAACTATAATTAAAGGGCTGGCAATTGGATGTAAGATGTAGTAAAACAAATGTGAATAAGAATATATACAGTATATTGTTTACAAACACCCAGGATAAGACAACTGATTGGCAGGCTGTCATTTATTCAGCTTTAATCACATGCAACAGATGCTATACTAAATTAAGAAAAATCTAGAGGCACATCAAAAATCTAAACTGAATGCTTAAAACAATCATCTGTAAGTGGCACTGATTTCAGAAGCAAGTACTGCTCCCTGTTGTGGCAGATGGTGTTGAAAATTAAAAGAGATTGAAGTTATCACAGTAGCAGAAATATTGCAATATGCTGGTGTGTGAGAAACAATATGTTCACCTTCACCTTGGTTTATACCAAGTTGAATCAGTATATGCAGGCTTGGAATTATCTCATAACATGATCACTTAAATTGAGAGCAAAGACTTGGTTCAACAGTCAATGATTATTTGAAAAACAGAAATCAAGAAACCTTGTTGTGCTAACAAGTAGGCAGTTTGATGTATGCAGATTATTCTACTAAAGGGACAGGACGGGTACCCTTTCACAGAATACCTTCTTCATTTCTTCCTTCTCTATTTTGTTATTTAAACCATTAACAATAGATTTATATCTAATCATAAAACTAATGCTTTTCTTGATTTCCTCACTTGTATACCATTTTAAAACCTCCATAATGTCTAGGTAAAACTAAGAAAATGTCCACTCATATGCTACCTGGTGGAAGAAGTTGAAGGTTATAGGACAAAGGTCCAGTAGACTTTGGTGAAGCAGAAGGTTAACAATATAATATTATTTTATACTGCACCTTTTATAAACATTTTGCCATGTATGATGTGTTTTACCAAATATCATCAAGTGACTTGATAAGAGAAATTCAACTTTCTCTCATTTGGTTAACCTTTACCCAAAAAAAAAATATTTATGGAGCAAATTTTACAAAATCAAGTGTCCATCCATCCATCCATTTTCCAACCCGCTGAATCTGAACACAGGGTCACGGGGGTCTGCTGGAGCCAATCCCAGCCAACACAGGGCACAAGGCAGGAACCAATCCTGGGCAGGGTGCCAACCCACCGCAGGACACACAAACACACCCACACACCAAGCACATACTAGGGCCAATTTAAAATCGTCAATCCACCTAACCGCCATGTCTTTGGACTGTGGGAGGAAACTGGAGCGCCCGGAGGAAACCCACGCAGACATGGGGAGAACATGCAAACTCCACGCAGAGAGGACCCGGGAAGCAAACCCGGGTTCCTAACTGCGAGGCAGCAGTGCTACCACTGTACCACCGTGCCGCCCCAGTGTCCATCAATCCATCAAATATATATATAAATACGAACCAAAAAAAAAAAACTCCACAGACTATGTCTGACCATCAAGGACGCAGCAGTACAACTGAGAATAAAAGAGCAAATGTCTATGCCTTTGTAAGATAGAATTCGTTTTTAGTGCAGTATTTTTCTTATTGTGGCTGGAAATTTTCAAATATATTGCAATATCATAATTGTGAAAAAGTATATGGAACCAGAGACATATATTTGAGTGGATTAATACATATTACATAATAAGTATTGCATAACATTTTGCAAATTTCCCTACAGATTTTGAGCTTGTCTGGGCTCTATTAAATCATACGCTTTACTTTGGAAAGGTTACCATCCTGAATGTCATGAATTACATCATTTAGCCTTTGAAATTATTTACCTTATTAAGCAAAGAATTATTGTACTTTGGATGTTATGAAGCTAAAAATAAAGCAGGAGTCAATTACAATAAGATGTAAATCAGTACATTCTTTTCATTTAGTTTGCTTCCACATTATGTACAGCATATAAAATTAGCATACAATTAACATATTTAATTTTAAGCATCATAATTTTCTTTTTTGCTCATCCTAGTCAGAGTTGTGGTAGCAACATTTTTAGCTGGGTGGATCACGGCCTCCCATCCCCAACAGTATTCCCTAAAACTTCCTAAGGAACAGTTGGTCATTCCCAGGATAACTTAGAGATGTAATGTCTCCTGAATATCCTGGGTTTGCTCCCAAGTTTTGCCCCAGTGACCTGCACCTTGTACACCTTTTCTAAAAGGTGATTTGGAGTAACAGAAATTCTAATCTGAGGACTTCCTGTACCACTGTTCTCTTCAACCAGTCATATACAGTATAGCAGAATAAGCACAGCAACCATTTGCTGGAAGCTCACTTCAGCCAGTTATACTCATTATCTCCTTTTTTTTATTCTCTACTCAGAGCTTGAAGACTAACTGGAAAAGTGACAGCTTATTTTTCTAGAAATATTTGCTCCTGATTGGATAACCCAAGTGGAGGGGCCAGATTTATTATTTGACTTTGACTGTCTTAACAGAAGCACTTTTGGAACCATTGCTTGGGAGTGGTGTTCATCAGCAAACATCTGGTGGCTGTGTGATCTACTGTACATAGCCTTCCATTTACTTAATGTGTGTGGAAGAAAGACCAGGCACATAGATTCTGCTTCCAGTTTTATGCTACATAATGTGCCTTTTATCTGGTAAAGATTCCCAAATCTAAAACTAATATAGTCTGACAGAGGTTGGCACATGATTAAAATACTGAATCCTTAAAAACAGCCAGCTGGGAAAAACCAAAAAAAATCTTTTACAGTGTCTCTTCTTCATTCATCTGTTCTTTGTCTTGATGTTTTAAATCACCAAGGCAGCCTTTTTCTTATTTTAACTTTATTATAACATCTCTCTAGTATTTTAAAAGGCTAAATGCAATACCTAACTTAAGAATTCACAATATTAAATTTATACATTTTGGAGGTGGAAGTTGCAATTAACTGTGATATATATGTTGAATATCATCTTTTCTTACAGAGACCATTTGAATAGCACTATATTGTTGTGATGCTGCTACTAACTGTAAACACTTTAACTTTACTGTCATATGGATTTTGAATTGGTGAAGCTCATACAAATAAAACACTGTGGTAGAAAGTATCACTTATTTATTCGTTGAGGCCTGCTACTTGAAGTGTTTGCTACAGGTGACTTAGCACTTTCAGACAGAATACAGCCGGCTATCATATTAGCAGCAAACTTTTTAGAAGCATCTCATCTGTTCCATAGCTTTCAAAGAAGCACTACTCAGGGGCCCAGTACCCTGTAGCATGGGTGCTTTGAGTAGGAATATTGTGAAATATTGTTGGTCTGCTGTTTCTGATGACAGGAGGTGAGCGGAAGACAGGAGTTTGAAGAGCTAAATTACTAATGTGTCAGTTAAAGAGAAGCTGCACAGCTTACGGATGTTTGGAGAGGTGAAGGAGAAGTGCTTTGAGACACAGTGGCTCAGACATATTTAACAAAAAATTCCATACAGTCACGATCACCTCCAGTTTGTATATCAGCACAACAGGTCTGCAGAGGATACCATATCCCTGGCACATCTGGAAAATATGTAGCAAAGTATAATATGTTATTTAAAATTTTGCTTTGTTTTAGTTATGAAATTTTCCAGAATTAGTTGATCCCTGTAAAATAGTTAATAGCATACTGACAATATAATCTGTTGTAGTATGGGTGTTAATTAGCGTCACACCTCACAACCTGCATGCAGCAAGTTTTTTGGCTTTAGCGGCAGATGTGCGGTGGATGCTGTGGGGGTAGGTTGTGGTTTCAGTTCACCCTAAGTTTTTCTTGATTTTATTTAATTTATTTTGTACTAATACTTTGTAATTGATTTAATTTATCATTTAGGGGAGAAGCCGCTCATGTGACGCCCTGTCCCTGTTTTCATTTTGTTTTGGAAAGGTATGCTACGTATTTTTATTTATTTATTATTTTTTTGTTATATACAATTATAAAATTATGGTTTTTTTTTTTATGAAACTATTTGTATTGTAAATAGTTCTCTCTGGAAATGTGAGTCATTTTTTTGTAGTTTTATATGCAATGTGTTTGTATAAATAAAAGGGGAGAAGCATGGTGGACGCTGTGGTGGCATAGGGGAGAAGCCGCTTATGTGATGCCCTGTCCCTTATCTCCCTTTTGTTTTGTAAAGTTTCTCCGAGAGGAAACTAAAAGCTTCTGTTTTCAACATGCATGCCTCTGATTTGACGATCATTTACACGACGCAGAGAAAGGTGGATTGTAGTCGGTTACAATATAAACTTTAATGCCAGGGTCCAGTCTCGAGACTACAGCACAGCATTTAGCTCTACTTTACCATCAAAGCTGACCACCAAAATCTTTAATTTAGGACTTATCACCACCCACTGCAACTAGATTTTGGACTTCCTAATCAAAGACTCAGTATATGAAGATTAGCAACACTACTTTCTTCAGGTTGCACTTCAATAGTGGCACTCCACAAGTTAGTGTATTGAGCTGCTTTCTGCACTACTTGTTATCTTCCTGAGTGTGTGACCAGACAAAACTCCAACTGAATCACTACATTAGCTGTTGACACCACTAGCATAAGCCTGATCACTAACAGGAGAATTACATACATACATGTCTACATGCTGACTCAGTAAAATGATATCATTCTTAATGTTAGCTAAGCCGTGGAGATGCACATTGACTTCAGAAAGTAGAAGGCAGACCACACTTTCACCTACATCAGAGGAAATGATGTTGCAAGGGTTAGGAGCTTTACATTTTTGGAGTGACTATCAATGGTGAGCTGAAGTGGGCAAAATACATTTCCACTCTTGTAAAAAATATCCATGGCCACATCTTTATTTCAAGATGTCTGAAGAGAGCTTGCATTTTTCCACCTGCTCTCACTAACTTCTGCAGGTAAGCAGTAGAATGTATCTTCAATGGCTGCATCACACCCTGGTAAGGTTCCTAGCTCAAGAACATAAAGACCAGAAAGTCTGATGAAGCCAATAAAGAATATTACCGGCACCAGGCAGCCTGCTGTTCAGGATATATATAGTACATAAATCTCGCTGCCTTTGAAAGGCATACAGTATTGTATAACTAAAGACCTCATCCAACCTGAAAACTGCTTTTGTCACTCCTCCCTCCTGGCAAAGAGTATCAGACCACTGGCACTACCAACAGTAGTCTGTGAGACAAGATCTACCCACAACTTGTAAAGCTGCTGAACAATCAATCATAAGAGTGCAAACAGTGTAACATAACAGTGTGTATAAATATATGAGAGTTACAATTACAAATTATATATTATGTATATGATTTCACATACAGTACACGTTTGAGAAAAAACAAAAAGTCAAAAATGCAAAAACACATTTTTCTTCATTGAAAGATCATTGATAGGTATAAGTCTACAGGTGCATGATGGAGTGTGGCTCGCTATCGTCATAAAGGCTAGTGTAGTCAGGCCAAGGTAAAGTGTGTTACAGTTTGCCCTGAAGTCTGACATGTGCATTTCTTGTTTTGGAGGCATTCCCCGTGGCTTGTAACAGTTTGCACCTGTACACTAGGGTTGAAGGATTTCCCTGTTCGGTATAAAACAATAAATCTTATGGATAAGTACCTTTATGAATTTTGACATTAATAATCTTAATAGACCTTAGCCCTTTACCAGAAGCAAGGAGGCCGAATACAAGGATTGCGGGGAGTGATGAATTAGTAAAGATCTTAATTTGTTTATATTTCAGTGTGCAAAACTAGAGCAAGTGTACATGCAAAGGTGAAGACTTCCATATGTACAATAAGCTGTTATGTACTGTAGCTCTGCCTAAACAGGAAAGGATGGAAAAAATGTAGAACAAAAATGGGAGTTTTATCAGATGAAAGAACAACTTGCAACTGCCTAAAACTTTGTAGAGAAACCAATAAACAGACAGCCAAATACTGTAGAGAGGTTTTGCAACTCCAGGTATAATTAATAGTATGTACACTATGTGTCATGGTTTAGTAGATAAGAACATCATAAAGTAAGCAAAATACATTTATCATATCTAGTATGTTTTTGAGCATAATTTTATCAAGCATGAGTCAATTTAAACAACAACAATAAAATTCAAGATGCAAACAAATGAAAGAGTACAAATATAACATCTGGCTCCTTTGTTTTACCCTAAGCCTTTTGTTATTCCTGCAAATCACTTGATGCTTTAAATACAATTAGAAGCACACTGCAGACATCCATCTCAGTGACTTACCATATTTTGACATTTATTTCTTCCTGTCAGAGTCTAAGTGTATAATAAGAGTCTGCAATATCATTAAAATATACAGCACATCTTTGCTCCTTTATCTCCTTAAACTACTGACATCGATACTGAGGGAAGATACTGTCCCATCATGCTGCAGCTTTACTTCAAAGTAATCACATCTCAGATTCTGAAGCAATAAACATTTTATCAGTATGGCAGAGCCGTTGTCATTTGATTTGAGTTCCTGTCACATCTGTGTCAAAAAGCAAAAGAAAATAAAGAAGATCAGCAGCTTTGAAGTATTATACCTAAGCAAATATTAAAGCCTTGGCTCAAGCTGCTGGAATGGGTAAAGCTTTTATATCCAAACAGACTCAAAACATTTCTGGATTTTTTTATTATTATTTTTTAATCTGGAGAGATTTCATTACATTTTTGAAAATTCTCAACATTATCTGGTGTCAAAATAATAGCAGAACGACCTACCCTAGAGAGATTCAGGAGTGAATGAGGACTCCAAGCACGGCACACTGAGAGAGTATGATGTTCTTTAAGACTCAAGCTTTTGTAAACAGTTGTGCCAATCCAGCACTGCCGCTTATGTTTGATTTGTGACAGGCAGACATAAGACTTTAGATAATGACTGGGAAGGGAATAGTCAAAAAAAGCAATTTCAACTACTGCTCCCTGTAAGTCATGCTGATAACTAAAGTCATTGTTATTTGCATAGTCTTTCTTTGGCTGACTCTTGACACTCAAAACGCTCAAAGCAGCAAAAATCTAGCTGAGCAGCTGTATCTAATCCATGCAATGTCAAAAAAAAAAATTCCTTAAAGTATGTTTACATAAATGTTCACATTAAAGTAAGGACAAAAACAATACCTTATTTGTCTTCTGAAACTTAACTTCTTTATATAATATCTTCAAATTATTTTCTTTGTTCAGTTTTCGGAACAAGTCAAGCTTGCACTACAAGTCCTGGCCTGACACAAAGACCTAACATTTTTCTTTAATTAATATTGTCTATTTTATGGTATATCTGATTATAATGTATCAGCAACATATTGATCACAGATTCATAATTTATATACAAATATAAATGTGGATTTCAGGTATTACTTGATTGTAACCTGATTTTGGAGGCTCTGGTTAGATTCATCCAATAAAAAAACATTTTTCCATGTCATTTAAATTGTGATTGAAAATACTGATTTTAGGAGCTACAGCTAGGGTTTAATTTGGCATTGAGAAAACACACTTTCTTTTTAAGTCAAGATGGGTGTTACTCTAAAGAAATTACTATGTACTTTGAAGAGGGCACAAGATCTCTACAAATTAGGTTGTTTGATATCACAGCCTACCTCAAAACCACAGATAAAAAACAAACAGGTGGTAAACCACAAAACAATTGAATATTACAGAACAAATAACACTTAAATTGATTTTTGTAATCATCAGAATAAGTGACCCAGGTGCAACAGGATCATGGCCAGGTTCCTCATCTCTATGGCCCACGATTTACCGCGGCAAGAAATGGTAAATTCCGCGGTATGTTTTTTTAAATTCCACAGCGTACCACGGCACGGCAAATGCAGTACCAGAACTCCATAAGACTAATTCATAACCCAAGCAAAATAAATGCAATTTTTCTTATTTTTAATCCTTAATAATAATCAATCGTAATTCGTAATACTAATCAAATAGGTATATCAAAGCACATCCACAGATTTGCTTTAGGCAAATGATGCTGAAACATATGTAGGCATAATATTATTCTCAACAAACTGTCGAATAATGTTTCTAAAGTTATTATTTATTTATTGTTGAAGAAAATGGCACTGTAAGCTCGTAGGTTTTCTTGTGACAGAGAATATCGCAGTGGTGACAACACCGATCCATATTTTGAGAACGAACGTTCCACATCAACAGAAGAGATCGGCAATGCAATGTAAACTTTAGCAAGAGCTGCTAAGTGAGGCAGTCTGTCCTCTAAGGCATGCCAAAAAGCAGTGATATCAGCTGGAATTACTTCACGAGATGCTATGTCCAGATAAGCTTGCCATTCATCTGCTGCAGCCATCATTTTTGGCACTGATGGTGCATGATCAGCAAAATTCTTCAATAAGAGTGGTAGCTGCCATGGATCAAATATTCTCACAGATCTGAATAGGTCTATTGCCGGCTGTTTGGTTCCCACAAAAATTCTTCAAGTTTAGCAACAGCATTGTGCTTTGCATGTTCACAGCTGCTGGTTGTAATTGGGAATCCGGACGATTTCAGGCAAGACAGTAAGTCAGACACTTTGTTGTAGACATCGACAGCCATGAATGACTGTGCCTCAAAAGAAGTCAGAGTGTTCATAATTGGCTGGCAGTGAACAGATACAAATTCAAGTTCAGCTCTCAGCTCGTTAAGTTTATCAGTACTTTGCAGCAATGCCAACAGCTTCTTTAACTGGACTGTAGCTCCACTGTGTTCGATTTAAGTAGCAACGAACGAGATATTAATGAGATGATGCAATAGGCTAAAGAAAGAACTTAAAGAAGTAATCAAAACTAATCATACTAATATCAATATGCCTCAAATGGTGAGATTTCATTCAGATTTGGAATTTTCCACGGCAGTTAGGTTAATTCCATGGCGTGGCGTTTTATAGCTGCAATACCGTAAATTCCGCGACGTGGCGTTAAATTCCCCGGACCGCGGTAAATCGTGGGCCCTACTCATCTCTTTTGGAATTCTTTGCTAAGCTGTGTCCAGGTGACTTGGTATGGAGGTACAGGATTCAAGTGGAGGGAATATTCTGGATAGAGGTCTAATGTTAAAACAGTGATGGCAGACTACATATAAACAGCAAGAAGCTACAACATCATATCATGTCATTTGGAAGTTATTTACTAAGGCAAGTCCAATAAATGATGCAATTACATATATTCCCCTTTTGTCTGCTCTTTCTCTCTGTATCCAGAATATTCTTGCAGGTTCTTGGTAAAATAAAATATGTTGTGCTTGACATTCACCTCTGTCCTGTTATAAATTTGTCTGTATATGTTTACAGTACATTTCAGAAGGGTCTTGTCTCACATATTATTAGATCATATTGAAAAATGTCAGGACCTACAGAGAATGCAGTTTGTTGTGTTTTCGTGAAACGTGGCTAATGACTGGCATCCCAGAGGCTAATGTGGAGATACCCAGGTTTAGCACAGTTAGAGCGGACAGAGACGCAAATACCTGCGGGAAGTGCAAAGGAGAATGGACTCGCTCTCTATGTGAATACAAGGTGGTACAACCCTGGACATGCAAACGTTAAAACTTCCACTTGCTGCAGGGACATTGAACCGCTGGCCGTAAGTCTGCGTCCCGATTACTTGCCCAGGGAGTTTGGACACGTCATTGTTGTTATAGGTTGCAACTTTTGTGTCATCACAGCAACAGGTTAAATGGATGCTATTGATATGCATTTCTTGTTCAGGATCAGCAATAACTCTACCTTGCTTGCAAAGCCTTTAAAAAAACATTTCTGATTCTTGACCTTTAAGCCCATTATTTTCTGGCTACAATTTATTTGTTTATTTATTTTAAAGAACTTCTTCTTTCAGCTGTTCCCATTAGGGGTTGCCACAGCAGATCATCTTGTTCCATATATTCCTGTCCTCTGCATCTTGCTCTGTTACACCCACTACCTGCATGTCCTCTCTCACCACATCCATAAACCTTCTCTTAGGCTTTCCTCTTTTCCTCTTCCCTGGCAGCTCTACCTTCACCATCCTTTTCCCAATATACCCAGCATCACTCCTCTGCACATGTCCAAACCAACGCAATCTCGCCTCTCTGACTTTGTCTCCCAACTGTCCAACCAGAGCCAGTCCTCTAATGTACTCATTTCTAATCCTGTCTACCCTTGTCACACCCAATGCAAATCTTAGCATCTTTAACTTTGCCACCTACAGCTGTCTCTTGCTTTCTGGTCAGTGCAACCATCTCCAACCCATATAACAAAGCTGGTCTCACTACTGTCCTGCAGATCTTCCCTTTCACTCTTGCTAATAACCGTCTGTCACAAATTACTCCTGACAATCTTCTCCACCCATTCCACCCTGCCTGCACTCTCTTTTTCACCTCTCTTCCACAATCCCTGTTACTCTTTACTGTTGATCTCATGTATTTAAATTCATCCACCTTCACCAACTCTACTTCCTGCATCCTCACCATTCCAAGGACCTTCTTCTCACTCACACACATGTATTCTGTCTTATTCCTACTGACTTCATTCTTCTCCTCTCTAGAGCATATCTCTACCTCTCCAGGGTCTCCTCAATCTGCTCCCTATTCTCGCTACAGATCACAATGTCATCAGCAAACATCATAGTCCAAGGGGACTCCTATCTAATATCATCTATCAATCTGTCCATCACCACTGCAAAATAAGAAAGGTCTCAGAACTGATCCCTGATGTAATCCCACCTCCATGTTGAATGTATCTATCACTCCTATCGGAGAACTCACCACTGTCACACTTCCCTCATACATATCCTGTACAACTCTTACATACTTCTCTGCCACTGGTTTATGCATCTCCTGTGGCTGAGTTTGATATTTTTTAATTACCTGGTAATGACCCAACTCTACATTTTAGACTACTCTTCTTCTTTCAGTCCTAATCTTGAAAGGCTCAACCCATACTGGGTCATTCTGAGAGAACATCCGTCAAAATATGGGATGTTGCTAGAAAAATTAAAAGGCGAAAAAACACTTTTCCATTTTTTTGTTTTATATCCAATTTGTATACTGTACACAAACAGTTACTACTAGACATGAAATTGCTATTGGTTACTTATGAATGCCACTCTTTTAATTAATGGCTAAGTAAATGCAGGGATTAGATAATAGGTGACATTCAAATCTGAGAGCTAAAAGCTGAGTCTTTGCAATAACAGAAGTATGTCAAAAGTTGATATAGTATAGATATAGTATGTATACATATATTCAAAAAGGGCAGTCACAATATAATGCTTTTTAATATAATATAAACACAGATGGGGGTAGCATCAGCATATCTCTCACTAGGGTAAGACATGCATCCACAGTTCTGCACAATATGAGAGACTGCTTGGTTTGGAGCACCGCAAATACATTCTAGGCTATAAATTACTCCTCATGTAAAAAAAGAATTGCCGAAGCTATCATGTCTTGTATGGATTTTGTCATTTCTAAGGACATTTCCATATTTGTAATACAGACACACCAGGCTACAGATACTTCTAGAGTCCCTTGATGTTCATGCACCCATAAGCTATTAATGAGCAATAATGTCCTAGAGGCTAAGCACAATCCTCTGGCTATCTACAGTACTCCATGTAATGAACAGCATCCCCTGTAGTAGCTAGGATGTGATGTTTACCAGGCATGCACCTTTCTTTAATGGTTTGTTTAGTCAAACATCTGCAGGCTACTTTCAGTAATTCACTGTTTCTACAAAGTACCAATACAGTATGTAACAGCAGAAGTGGAATTATAAGTAGCAGTAGTAAGTAAAATGCTCAGACTATAGTCAAATTCTTGTTTTCATATCCAACCAATTTGCCACAGGTTCCTACTCTCTAGTGCAATAATAAACAGGTTTCATGTAGCATACTGTATAAATACTGAATGAATTCTGAAAATTTGTGAGAAATATTTTATATTACCCCATGACCTTACAATAGATATACTCCAAGTTAAATGAGATATGTTTCAAGCTCTGATATTTAAAATCAACAAAAAATGACTATACAAGAGAGGGCATTTGGTCACTGCGGCTTGAAAGTTTGGAATGATCTTGCAGAAATTAAAATTATACCCATGTTCTTCTGAATGACATGAGTTTGGTAAATTTATGAATAGATCCTTATTCTACAGTAATTGTATCTGAGAAATCTAATAACTTTTTTTTTGTTTCTTCTGTGGTCTTGAGGATGGGATAAACAGTGTAACTACAATTTGGCCCTAGGGATACATCTAGACATGAAAGAACTGGCAACTGCCTGGAAAATTTTGCTTCTGTGTTATCACAGTTCACATGAAAAGGCTGAATAGACAGCTGCCACAGTTCTGTATTTGGTGGTCTAAGGAGTGTTCTGGGCCTTAAAATTAAAGCAAAACATTTAGAGATAAGTAATAGTTGTTTTAACAAGTGGCCTGTTTCAATTCCTGTTTATTCTGTAATGGTCCTACAAACCTTTGAACAAAATTATTTCTTGTTTAATTTTCTGATATTACAATAAAGCAATTTACAGTAATTCTATTATTTTAGCTGACCAGACAATTTGTATAACAGTCTAATTATTAAGAAAACATATCCCTTTTCCAGATTATAATCAATACGCACAATTTTCATAATTTTCATTGCTGGTACAATATTTGCAATATAGTTTTATTAAGGGTTAAAAAAATCATTCTCAACAGTATTAAGCAGAATGCAGAAAACATTTATTTGTATGTCTTTACAATGAAGTCATGGTACAGCTAGAAAGGACATCTTGACTGCTCATAATCATACACATACATGTTGTTGGTTGTGGAGCTGTGAAGAGAGTATTTTAAAATAAACTACATGAATAGCAAAGTTCTGGAGGAAAAAAAAGTTGTTTTTTTCCAGTTGAAGAGTAAAATTTACTTCCATGTGCTACACGGTATTTGTAAAGAATATCTTGTACTTTCAACCTCTGTTTGTACATTGATCTCTTCTACTGTTCTACAGGTTCTGTCCTATGTCATGACTGTGATGGTGAAGATGTCTTGAGTTTTAAATATGAATTGTGAATTTACACAAGCACGTCACCTTGTGTTGCATCCTGCTTTGCACCTTACAATGCCAAGATAGGCACTATGCCTCCATTGCCCCCAACTTGCATAAAGTACTTTAGAAAATGAAAAAATATAAAAATTATAGGTGCTGTCAAAGTCATTTACTGTATATAAATGAAATTCCTTCAAGAAATGACAGCACTATAATACATTTATGAATGAACACTTCTTGTGAAAGGGAAGTCAGAATGAGATTGCATCACTTTTAACATTTAAATTGAGTGCAAGGAATGCACGATTTGTGGAAGGCATCTACAATTGAGTAGAAGACTTGTAAACATGGGCAGCTCCTATAAATTGAGGTTGGAATTGACTGCAATGGAAAGTTCTTTCTGACCTGTATTTTATCTATCAGTCGATGACTAGTTAAACACTTTTCCTTAAGTCAGCATACAAAAAGGCTGAGGAAAGGATTACTGGTGTGCCTTTGCAATGGATCAGATATTTGCTTGTCTGCCAGTTCTCTCTCCAAATGGAAAATGTGTGGTCAGCAAAGATTAAGAGATTCTGCAAATAATTTCTATGTTTATAAACCACATTAATCCAAGCCAATCCAGTTATTAAAAAACATAGATGGGCATCTGCCAATTTAAGAAAAAGACAAAAATAATGTGATTTCAGTTAAAAGTTAATAAAAATATCAGTATTTATAAAACCCTGAAACAAAAATGATGTGTGACAAGAAGATTGTTCATGTCAGTAGAATTTGTAGGTAATGAAAAGAATTAAAATGGCTACTATAAAAAATATAATAGATTTTCAGTATTATAGGCATTCCATTGAATGTCTCTAATAAAAAGGAAATTAAACTTTTGCTGTAGAGAACTTATTCTGATTTGCAATGTGTTTGAACAGAAGTACTGTATATTCTATTCATCTAGCTTCTGCAACACCTTTCATTTTGCTCAAGCAAAGGAGATGGTTAGAAAATTTACAAATAAAAGACATGCTCCTCACAGGACAACCTGGCATTTTCCTTGGCTATTAATCCATTTACTGTACACAAAATGTCAGGGGTGCAGATTATACTTCTGAGGTAATCATCTTGCTTTTCTCTTCAGAGATTCTTCAGCTGCACACATTTTCCTTCTCTCAAAGCAATACATTAGATGTCAGACATCTAATAAGAACACCTATAGGTTCCAATTTTTGCTTTCACCAGTTAAATATGGGTTAAATCTTAAAGTTATTCGAACCTCTAGCTAAAAAAAGTCTGTTCATTTTTAGAATTGCAATATCCAAAACAGTGAATATTTAGTTCTAAAAAAATCCTGTTTTCTGTCATGAACTTAATATATTATAGCCACTTGGTATTCTCCTTTCATTTTTTATTCATCACTTTAATTCACATGTGTATTAACAGTTTGCTGCCTTAATGGTTTTAAATATTTGAATCCTGTACAACATCCAATAAAATATACATTTTTTTTTTGCTTTTTTATGCAAAGGCTGGCAGATTTTTAATGGTCATAAAACTGACTAAAAAAGGCCCCTTGCCTAATAAAATCAGCAATTTTTACCTATTTTATAGCACCTAGGTACATTTTTGTTTGACACATTTAATAAGTACAAAGATATTACTACCACACAAACTATTGCCAGTGAGTACTGCTACTAACACTTCACTATATTTGTTCTTTTTTTTTTTTAATAAAAAAGGCCACATTTATACTGTTTATTTACCTTAGTGTCAACCTAATTAAATTCCAGTTTTCTACCCTTCTTTTTGTTTCTGTGGCAAAAGTATTTTATTATTTTAATCTTAAGTAACTTTTATAAAGCAATAAAATGATACTGTTTAGAACTTTATAAATATATACATTTATTTTAGAACTGCTCCTTTGAGTTATCTGTAAATAATGTTTTGTTCAGGCTCTTTGACTTTCCAGGTTGGACTACTGCAACTCCATCCACCAACTAAATGGTGAATTCTGTCTTGTGCTTTGTCCACACTACAATATTACCTTCTGATAGGATTCAAACAAAAATTATTCTTCAGGTGCACATTTCTTTGCATGGCTTAGTTCTGTGCTGTCTCCTGCCTCTGGTCTCTCCATATATCAATCCAAGAGGTCTCCATTCTGCACTCAAACTGTTCCACCTCTCTCAGGATGAGCTGCTCAGCCTTACTTGTGACTTGATTTATAAAGTAGATTTCCATGCAGATTTCTGTTGTCTGTTATCATTGCATATATTTGACAAGCTCAGACAAAACTAAAATAACAGCCAATGTAGCTCCTGCATCAGCATTTTGATGTCTAAACCTTGCAGAAGATGAGTTTAATTACTTTAAAATCTACCTGCCAGAATTATTGTAATTTCCTTTCCTTCAAAATGTATTAATAGACAGAAAAAAAAAATCTAACTGTAGTAGAAATGTACAAATGATAAAAGAATGTCTATGTATAAAAGGTAAATGATTGTTAGGAAAGACTGCAACTATAAACCAGACAACTGGTTAATGTTGCCATGATGCAAATGTCGACTTCAAGCAATATTCTTTGTACACTTTATTGTTTCTTTATGCAATATCCTCTCTTGCACGTTTCTGATTTTTGGTCACATTTGCACTTTATTGTCAAAGCTGAGACATCAGTAGAGTAATTAAGAAAACTAATAACAGAAATGAAGCAATCTTAAAGCATTTTGTTATTTCAAAGTAAACACAAAAACAAAATGTAATTTTACTCTTGAGCCAAATTACCCTGTTAGACAATTAGAGAAAGATATCCCAGTGGTGAAGTGGGTTGCATTCTTGCATGTGATTGTGTGCTTGACAACAATTAAAATTACTATAGTGTTTCCTTCTAAACCACTTTAAAACTTATGTGTATTTGTTATTTACAAAATTAAAACTTATATAGAGCTTTTTTTAAAATTATTCTCTAAAAATGGAATGTGCCTATTGCACTTTTAAAAGTATGTAAAGTTTTTTTATAAAGTATCAAAATAATAAAAAGGCATGAAACAACAATTAATGGAAAAAGTCTGTTCTGTCTAAGTAGTTTTACACCCATTTAATAATTTCTATTTTCCAGCAAAACTCGTATGTACTAGACCAGGCATGTCAAACACGCGGCCCGCATGATAGATCCTAGTTAGCACTTTACTTTTACAAAATGATTACTATCATTTTTGATTGAATCATTCTGCATCTTTGGCGTTACTTATTGACTTTTCTTACTTCTGCCTTCTAACAAAGGCGCGTTTTACCATGGCATTACGGTACCAGAAACGTCATCTGCTAGTATAGCCTCGCGCCTTGACCAAAGTTAATGAGCCGCAACATCACAACTGAAGTGCTAGGCTGCAGAAGGGGCGGCCTTAGGCATGTGCAAACTGTGCACCTGCACAGGGACGGCAACTCCCAGGGGCCGCCACGCCAATATATACTGAATATAAAACAGAAAGAGAAAATAACGACGCAGCTGACGGCAATGTGGCCGAAAATCATTATGTTTCTTGTTAATTAGTACGCTGTATTTACTAATGTCGTGCGAGTCGGTAAGTCAGTAAGCTATATGTAGTATTATAACGTTCTGCCATAATGAGAATATCATGGGCCGCCACTTGGTGTTCAAGTTACGGACACGCGCATATAGAAGCGTGTCATGAGCACAAGGCAGCAATGCAGTGTCCGCAACGGACGTGGCCATCCGCCATGCATAAGATACCATATTGACATTGGCGGGCGAAGTGGCCATCGATTCTTTGTCTGCCCAGGGTGCCCCTGCGCAGGCTACATTACTGGCTGGGCTGCTGAGACTGGCCACTGGGCAGAACTGACCATCACGAGTAGTAATAGCCCGCATATTTTCACATGTAATTTTGTGCTAGTATTGTAACGAACAGTTAGTGCAGACTACAGCTGAAGATCTTAAGTGGACGTGAGAAGTTGCTGACTTGTTTATTAACATATTTTTGTGATTTTGAGTTTGTAAAATTAGTGTAGGTCAGGTGGCTTTTTGCATATCAGCTTATTTTACAATATAAACTTTGAAGTAAACTTAGTAAAGTAAAATTAGATTTTTGGAGGATTTATTTTCCAACTTGAATTACTGAACAATAAATTCAGTGAGCGTTTTCGTGATTTCATTTCATACGAACAGGATTTTGCGCTGTTTTCTTACAACATTGAGAATGCGCCTGAGAATATCCAAATGGAATTGATTGAACTGCAGTCAAATTCTATTCTGAAGGCAAAATACAACAAAGTTGGTGTGCCAGGCTTGTATGCTTACCTGCCGCCCTCGTATGTGCAGATCCATAAGTTGGCATCAAGAATACTGTCTGTATTCGGAAGCACTTACCTTTGTGAGAAATTGTTTTCGTTAATGAAAGCTTCCTGTCGAGCACCTTTCATCCCTCATAAAAGTTGCAGCTGCACAAGATTTCAAGCCTGATATTGATGAACTGGTCACTAACAAGAGATGCCAAGTGTCGGGACAAAAGAAATAGATCTCACACTGTAAGACTCCTATATAATATAACTAGCAAAATACCCGCACTTCGCAGCGGAGAAGTAGTGTGTTAAAGAAGTTATGAAAAAGAAAAGAACATTTTAAAAATAACGTAACATGATTGTCAATGTAATTGTTTTGTCACTGTTATGAGTGTTGCTGTTATATATATATATATATATATATATATATATATATATATATATATATATATATATATATATATATATATATATATATATATACTAGCAAAATACCTGCGCAGCGAGAAGTAGTGTGTTAAAGAAGCAATGAAAAGAAAAGGAAACATTTTGAAAATAACGTAACCTGATTGTCAATGTAATTGTTTTGTCACTGTTGTGAGTGATGAGTGTTGTTGTCATATATATATATATATATATATATATATATATATATATATATTTTACACACACACACATAAACATATATATATATATACATATCTATACATATACACATATATACATACATATATATCTACATATATACACACACATATATACACACATATACATGCATACACACACATATATACACACAAATACATATATACAGTATATATACATACATACACACACACATATATAAACATATATATACATATACATACATATCTACATATATACACACACAGCTATTTCGTATCAGTGCAATACGCTGTTTGTTAAAACGGTTGACTCCGCTCTTACGTGCAATAAAAAATCATTCAGTTGTCTTTGCTCATATGTCATTTTAGAGCTGGACGCCTGGCATCTTTTTGGCCACAAGTTCGTTTCTGTTTGGTGTGAGGTTCTGTGTTGTGGAGATTCTCAGGATGGATTGCAGGTGCTCTCATCAGTGAGGCGACTCCTGTGTGCTGTTTTGTTAGTCTTTATCACTGAGAAGAGCTTCTCACACAGATATGTGCTACCAAACATGCACAAGGTTCGAGCCGCATGTAGACGGACTTTTTTTGTACTTCAAAGTCACCAAAGCGCCGTGCAAACTCAGTGCGCAATAACTCTAGTAAGCGGTAAGTGTTCGGCAAGGCAGCTGAAGCGCTGCATTATGGGATCTGTAGTTTATTGTGTTACCAGCGCTTCATATACCCGGCTTTAATAACAATAATACAGTATATAAAATGATCTCGGGCGGATATAATTACACGGGCGGATGTGGCCCGACCCTTGAGTTTGACACATATGGACTAAATAGAACTTGAAAAGATATATTTTTCAAATGTGATCGCGCAATTCAGATAGAGTTGACGCCAAGACTACAGCCTGCATGCCTCAATGAGTCATCCTCCCTCGCTCTTACTTTTTACCGCTCATCTAATGAATACACTGAGTATGGCTTTACCAAAACAATCATTGATGGCAAATAAAGTATCCATTATTCGAGTATGTAGATCGGTATATATATATATACATATATATATATACCCGCGATCGCAGCGAGAAGTAGTGTGTTAAAAAGGTAGAAAAGAAAAGGGAACATTTTAAAAATAACGTAACATGACTGTCAATATACAGTATTTGTTTTGTGAGTGTTATTGAGTGTTGCTGTCATCAAGGATTTGATTATCATTATTTCTTTCAATCAGGTTCGTATTTGTAGGATGTGTTGTGTTCAAGTTACATTCCGTGTTTGTCAATCGTTGTAAAGATGACAGGTTTCATTCATCGATTCGTTTCTTACTGCATCAATAAACAGCTCGTCTTCTTATTTATCTGAGACCTGACACACTGCATGCACGGGTTTTTTTTACACTGTCTTCCTTTAGCGGGGCATTGACTTTTTCCACCGTGTGCTTTGTTTCCACAGTAGCTGCATTTATGAATATGCTTATCAGACGCTTCATATTTTTGCTGCCTTTTCAATTGTGTAATTCGGTTTTGTTCAGCTCTTTGGAACTGTTGCTTTTATCTGTGCACTGCGTCAGTTCACGTGAGCCGCTCGGTGTACTTGCATCGAAGGTTCCCAGCTGTGCTGGTGCCATCTCGTGCTATGTCCATAGCTTTATTTAATGTTACCTTAGTCCTGGCACTTAAAACTTTCTCTCGCAGTTTCGCTGAGTTTGTGTCAAACACCACCCTGACCATCTCATCTTCCTCTCCATAAACACAGTCCTTCACCCGTGAATATTTACCCGTGGCAGTTTGCTATTGGATTGCCGCTGACGGACGGCCTTATATGGGCAGGCACTAAATTACAAACGCCAGCGCAGCCTGTCTATGAACTTAATTTAAAGTGTAGGTTTACATCGTGCTTTGTTTCCGAAGTAGCAGAACTCATGAATATGGTTGTATATGTCACTCGCTCACTTCTTATTGTTTCGCTGCCTTCTCAATTATATAATGCATGTTTTCTTGAGCGCTTTTTTGAGGTCTTCCTGGTTTTCTATGTACTGCGTGATTACGTGGGAGGCGTGATGATGTCACACGAAACTCCCCCCCGGCGTTGAAGCTCATCTCCATTACAGTAAATGGAGAAAACTGCTTCCAGTTATGACCATTACGCGTAGAATTTCGATATAAAACCTGCCCAACTTTTGTAAGGAAACTGTAAGGAATGAACCTGCCAAATTTCAGCCTTCCACCCACACGGGAAGTTGGAGAATTAGTGATGAGTCAGTGAGTGAGTCAGTGAGTGAGTGAGTGAGTGAGGGCTTTGCCTTTTATTAGTATAGATATACACACACACACATAAACATATATACATATACATATCTACACATACACATATCTATATACATATACATATATATATATATATATATATATATATATATATATATATATATATATATATATATATATACACACACACAGACACATATATACATATATATAAAGATCTACATATATATACATATCTACATATATGGAAGCCCAGCCCTGTAGGGACCCGTGGCCACGGCCAGGCGGCGCCCCGATGCCGGTATATCCCCGTGTGGTCCCCTGGTCCTGGAGCCCGGCTGGGACGCCCAGGAGGACCAGAGGAGGGCTTGTGCCTCCTCCAGACCGAGAGGGGGCATCCGTCCTGGTTATGCTGGAGGCCTCGGGTAGAGGGCTTGGAAGCCCAGCCCGGTAGGGACCCATGGCCACCGCCAGGCGGCGCCCCAGTGCCTTATTATCCCGCCACACCAGGAAGTGCCGGGGGGAAGAAAACAGGGAACACGCGGGCGGCTTCCGGGTGCGCAGCCGGCACTTCCGGCACACGGGGGTGTGACCACGGGAGATTGCCGGGAAGCAGCTGGAGCCCATCCGGGTTCCTATAAAAGGGGCCGCCTACCTCCAGTCATTAGTGGAAGTCGGGTGGAAGAGGACGGAGCTGGAGTGAGGACTGGAGGCGGCCAGGAGGAAAAGAGGCACAGGACTGTGTGGCCTGGACATTGGGGGAATCGGTGCAAGAGGCACTGGGGTTTGTAGTGCACATAAATCTTGTACATAATAGTTGTAAATAAACAGTGTGTGGTGACAATATGATGTCCGTCTGTCTGTGTCCGGGTCAAAGTTCACAATATACACATACATATATATCTACATATATATATATACTGTATATAGCAAAATCCCCACGCTTTGCAGCGACGAAGAACTGCTTTTAAATTGTTATTAAGAAGAGAAGAAAACCTTCTTAAACTGAGGGAAAATATACCAATAACTATCTCTTAAGGACCTCTTTGTATACCACGTTGTCAGTTCAGCAGTTCGGTTGTAATATGACCAAGCTGTGCACTGAGATTACTTTTGAGAATGCAACGTATAGTTTTGTCCAGGAGGAAAGCAATGTTGCCTAAAATCAATGGCAACCTTTTGTAGGGTGTGTTTCTGAGACTTATTAATTGTGATCGCGAAGCAGAGCCTTACTGGAAATTTGAGGCATTTCAATTGAAATGGGAGATCAGAGGGTATAACGGTGATGCCAGGAATACATTCAGAGTGTGGCGCTCTGCTGTTTTTTTGTGTAGCTGCCTTCACACAGCTTCTCCGCTGCTTTATAAACGAATGCCATATAAGGCCATCGTTTCTCCTTGCTTTGCGGTTCTGTACTGTTTTATTGTTCGTTTATTACGATTTTTATAGTTATTGTGTAGCTATTCGAGACTTACTTTACTGTTCAGGTACCCATTTCCTTTATTTAATCCGCGGCTTGTACGTTATGTTTTGTTCGTTTATTATGAT